>NC_047019.1:21029671-21329671 GCF_902652985.1 Pecten maximus
TAGATTACTATCAGTATCAAACAATGCCTGTTATAAATCTTATGAACTCTTCAGAAGAAGTCAGAATAATTTTTACCTCCGTGAACTTAAACCTATTTAATGTTTGTTCATTCTTATCAAGTAAATAGCCCTTTTTTGCAGAAAGCTATACAGTTAATTTCATTTCTTAATGCACTTTAAATCTTAATCTAGATAGCATTTGGAAGTTTTGATAAATCTGAGCCTAACAATCTAGGAAGAGGTCATGGTCATGCATTTGAGATCTTGATAGTCTTCCACTTCAGCAAGCTACATGCCAAGTATCAGCATTCAACATCTGCTAGATGGCAGGATTTTATTTCAAGAATCCACTCCTCAACAAAATGCATTATGTAGGTGTGAGAAAATTCAATAAGTGTGAAAAAAATCATTTAGTGCAGGACAAAACGAGACAAAAAACAGTAACTTATAACCTTTGGTGCTTGGGCTGATCCCCATGTAGGTGTTGGACCTTCATTCCTGCCAGGTTTGTCCCAGAAATATCAAGTGAAGTCAGTGAGGGTAGGCTTTCTAATAGTTTACTCATACCTTCTTCTGGGGCATCGTACAACCTGGGCTCCTCATCAAGTAAGGATATGTCCAGGTGGCTAAAGTTTTAAAAAAAATCCGCAAAATTATACCTTGTGTACTTCAAACAAACAGAACAAATGTAAACCACAAATTGTCAGTGGCAAACAAGTGTCACTTTATAAAATCATGTAGTACAGCAGGCCATATCTTTTCCACTAAAGTTACTGAGAATTTACTAATGAGTCAAACATATTACTTTACTGAAATATACAACTGGCCTTTAAGTAAATTGGTCACAAATCTTACAAATCTACTCTATGAACACTATAATTAATCAGACCTTTCATTCCAAACAAGTAAAAGCAAACATAGCTTATCAAATAGTAAAAGTTTAAATCACAAGATATCATTATGATTTATACAATATATAAAAAATCTTACTTTACCAGATTCATTATAAAAAATCAAAAGAATGTTACCGGAGGTTTGTGACTTTAGCGATTTGCTTAAGACCAACATCTAGATCTCTGATTCGGTGACCTGAGAGCCCCAGTGATGTCAGCTTGGGGAGGTTCTCTAGGAATCCAAGGTCATTCTCGGTCACACCAAGTCCAAGAAGTTGTAGATGTGTAAGCTGAGTAAATGAAGCAGAAATCACTTTCGGAAAAAATTTGATCAATGAATCAATGACTTCAACATTTTCGGAGAATTTCAGGTCTATGTTCAGAATAAATCGTGTCAGTGATCGAAATTTGTGAATTTTAACAACAGTAGCATTCTGTTCATTTGCGGTTTCTGGATTAGACTTGACTTTGGCTTCATCTACTTGTTGTTGATCTAAATCCTCATTCTGGTCTGTGACAGCCTCTATTGTGTCTTTGTGATACTCTAGATTTCTACAAAGAGCACCATGAGATAATCGTAAAACTTTTAGAGAGTTACACATTTTATCAAAATCTGAAAAAGATTCCAACTTCGTGTTGATAAAGTCATTGCAGAACTGACAACAGCAGAGATCCAGATAGTGTAAAGGCTGATGAAAGATGGACTGTGGGAGGGATGTAAATAAATATGTTTCTTGTTGAAGTGATAGTCGTCTTAAAGGTGTCTTGTTTGGATCGCCAAACAATGACATCAATTCTAGGAATTCTGCTTTGCTCTTAGTCCTGAGATACCTCCCTATGTAAGCAAACAACATGTTGGATAAGTTTGTAGGAAAGGAGGACATCCCAGGAGAATTTTCTGTAGAGGAGCAGTCTGCTTTTGCTTCATCTGTTGAACTTGGCAGTGCTGATCCTGTGAGGGTCTCTATGTTATTAGCACAGTACCTAACACACATGTGGAGCAATGGATCAATATTAGAGGAGGAAGGATTGCTCATTTTTTTTGTTTTCTGAAAAAAAAATAGAAGATTTTACCATTCTGTAAATATATATAAATGTTACAAGGTACTTAATTAAATACAATGTAATTTTTTGAGGTACAATATAATACATTTACATAGATCTATTGTTAAAATGTCCACATATTTTGGTGTTAAGATGATTAGATGTATAAGGGACTTGGCTATGTGATAGTTTGGGTATTTATCTAGAGCTCAGATGTTCCAGGCACAAATCTTGGTCTATCTCCAGTTAGAGTTGCATTTTTGTAACAGAATGGAGTAAATACAAATATCCTGTCCGTGCTAGTGCTCAAACTGTTGTGAATGTATAGTTAAAGCCAAAGGCATATAGTTCCCCTGCAAAACAGTGCTGTTCAACTTCTATCTAGCCGAGACAGCTGTAAGCCATCAGACTGAGAGTACCTCATGTTCCCTAATGGTGATGGTCTGGAGGGCTCTAGTCAGATGCTTTACCTTTAAACTATCAAGTCATTAACACACCTGGCTTACTTAGGTAACACCTTTGAATGTGTTAACTCATCACACAACTACTGATCTGGGGCTCTCTGGTTGGACATATTACTAAGCTTAAGGGATGTGATAAGTGACATTTTAATTATGTAAAAGTTCAAGGAGCAGTAGTGTTCAGCCAGCCGGGATCGAACCTGCAACCCTCAGCTTACTGGTCGGCCGCTCTAACGACTGAGCTAAAGGGAAATTCCCCCTAGCCCGAAGCTAGAAGGTGACCATACAACTATGTACAGTATTTACAATTAAAACCCGGCCTGCCACACTACTCCTTCCTTCAAACATGTTTGCCCCTGAACACTCCAATCCTGGTCACGGCACCAATGTAAAAGTTCAAGGAGTAGTAGTGTGCAGCCAGCAGGGATCAAACCCTCGACCCTCGGCTTACTGGTCCGCCGCTCTACCGACTGAGCTAAAGGGAAATTTCCCCCCTAGCCCGAAGCTAGAAGGCGACCATACAACTATATATGAACAGTATTTACAATTAAAACCCGGCCTGCTACAATTATATGCCGTTATTGTAGCAACCAAGTACATAGATCATGTACCTACCCACCGTAACTCTTGCTTTTTGTCATGTTTACCATTTCCGTCGGAATTAATGCAATTTGCTTATGTTTATATATTAAAGTAGCTATTAGGCCTGTAGCAGGCCGGGTTTTAAGTGTAAATACTGTACATAGTATGGTCGCCTTCTAGCTTCCGGCTAGGGGGAATTTCCCTTTAGCTCAGTTGGTAGAGCGGCGGGCCAGTAAGCCGAGGGTCACGGTTTCGATCCCGGCTGGCTGCACACTACTACTCCTTAAACTTTTACATTGGTGCCGCAGAGCACTCCATGTGAAAGCAAGAGGCTTCCATGGAGAGAGAACCTGGGTTGGTGTGTTCGGGGGCGAACACGTTTGAAGGAGGGAGTAGTGTAGCAGGCCGGGTTTTAAGTGTAAATACTGTACATAGTTGTATGGTCGCCTTCTAGCATCCGGCTAGGGGGGATTTCCCTTTAGCTCAGTCGGTAGAGCGGCGGACCAGTAAGCCCAGGGTCGCGGGTTCGATCCCGGCTGGCTGCACACTACTTGAACTTTTACAAGTGTAATCAGGACTCCCCCCACCCACCTGGTGATTGTAACTAGTCTACATCATCAAACAGGCGCACAATAATACAATAAATGTGTCTTTGTTTTCACAACGATTTTCTCATTTACTATATATTACTTACTAATTGAATGCTAAGCCATCAAAAGTATGCATACTGGAAAGTGAAAGTAAGCTTTCAGCAGTAGAACCAGGTAATGGTTGTAATATGTTCTGTACGTAAGTCACGCTAGCTCGTATGCCAAAGGTAACAATACTGTCTGTTCGCTGATATATTCAATTGCCGCATCCCAAATTTGATGTTAATGTTAATGACCAGTATCAAGAAATATTGTATATATTCAAACGGGAACTTCCTTGATTTGTCTCCATGCAGCCATTTCCAATGATAACTTCCGAAAGACTCCGAAAGTATTAAAAACTTAGTCGATAGAACGCTTCACTAAGGCGCGCTTTCCTTTCTCCAGACAACCTGTCTTTAAATATAAAATAATATGTTTTAGTAATTTAATATGGTTTCTATGATAACTACACTTTTAGCTATGAAGAAACTTCATACCAATATCCATATACTACTGTTTATTTAGCGGTAACTATTTACAAAGATAAGCGTATATATCCATTTCATGACCAATTTCAACTGGTGCAACCATGCAATCCTACGCTCATTCGGAATACAGGCGGTCTGAAAAACAAGAAACGGGTCATGAAGGGACTGTCAGTCATTTATCGTACAGCCGTTTCGTTGGGGGACAGGGTTGTTCCTGCACGCTTCGCTGATACATGGAACCACCCAGCAGGTAAACTATTATCACAGTGTCATTTATTTTTGATTTCAAATTAAGTCTTTGCAGATTAAGTTACTTGTGACGCACTGACCTTCGCGTTCACCTACTACGTTTATGATTCAACTGCACAAGCATGGCCATATAGGTGCACAATGCACCTGCGGTTTCTGACACCAACGACCAAAATTCTTAAATTAATTTGTTTAATAACTTATCTTTTACTGACGGATAATTTGGTATAATTTGCCGTGAGAAAGTATCCTTGACAACGGAAATGGTACAGATTTGCAGGGATGCTCTTCTCCCAACCACAGGGGCATGTCTAGTTTTATATTACAAAAAATAGTCAGAACAGGGGAATGTCTAGTTTTATATTACAAAAAGTAGTCAGAAATACCTATATATATTGACGTCAATATATATAGGTATTTCTGACTATTTTTTGTAATATAAAACTAGACATGCCCCTGTGTCCCAACTGTCCGATGCGTCCTGTCATTACAGAGGGAAAATCCCCTGAACTCGGACACATATGTGTATCTTATATTACCTAACATAGGCTTCTGTTTTTTGCAAACCTGTATACAGTTAAGTGTCCAGTGTATTTGAATAATAATCAGACAAAATTGGAGGCACCGTCACGGTGGTCTAGTGGAAGGACTCCGGGCTGCAATATCAAAGGGTCGCTAGTTCGAGTCACGGCACAGCCACTGTGCTGTATCCAAGCATTGTATTTCTGTCGACTCAGTTATAAATGAGTACCTGGTAGGGCAGTGCAATAAAGGGCATGTGCATGCTGTTAGCACTGAAATCGCAGCTCTGATGGTATGCTCCCAAGGGAGAGTTGAAGACATTTGCTGAAGGCCCAGTAGCCATCGATGATAATTTGTGAACTGGTTTGAAACTGCTATGTTGCTAAGATATAGTGGTGTATAAAGCAGACTGGGATATTCATATTATAAACTACATTTGCAAACAAAAGGTTGAAAAATTATACAAATTGATAAACTGTACCACTATTTATCACTCACCTGTACATGCTTGTACTGTGGTTGTTCATTGCATTAATACACTATGCAGTGTATGATTTTATCATTTTGTGTAAAAAGTAGACCTCTTTTTAAATTTTTTTGTTCGCTTATAAGATTTATCATGTAAATAAGAAAATGCTATTTTGACTGGTTGTTTTTTAAAAGCACTTGATCACTTACCTCTACATCAATGTTTATCCTCCCAATGCATTTCACTATATTTTTGACGTGTTTAAAGCGACTACCTAATACGACTAAATTAATGCACTTAATTCAGATGCCGAAGAAGGCCTGTAATTTGGCTCCTCACTTAATTCAGATGCCGAAGAAATCATTATGTTTACCAACAGTTGGCAACTATACAATGATATAACCGGTATATCCTTACCCAATTAATTCACCCAAATTTGGTGAAGATTTTGATTGAAATATTTTGGGATTAATTACATCAAATCGACAGGCATTAAAGTAGGTTGTGGCTTCTTTACAATCTTCAAAGAGAAATGCATCAGCTTAATGATAAGTCAGATTCCCCTTTTGTTTTTTTATCAGGACATTTATTATAAAGAGTTACCATTTGATTGGAATCGAGTTACATATAAGACACCATTATTACTACAGTGTAATTTTGAACCCTCTTTCCAAATGTAAATTTTAAAACAAGATACTCTGTCAAACAGGCATTTTTGTGTACACCTTTGTGGCACTGTTGTTCAACCTTTAAAAATTATGAAAAATTATGAAAAATGTTGCATCAGAAAGCTTTTTATGCATACATGTAAAATGGATTGTTTTGGTATTTTAGGTCCAAAGACAATATTCTTCTGGGCTCCATCATTCAAATGGGTAAGTGTCAGTTCTCAGATCAAGTCTTCTTGGTAAGGTTGGGGGCCCTGTTTTCACGATTTTGGATAACTAGGGAACTATTCTTTAAAGATCCTGTACAAGTACAACAACAGAATTATCCCTTAGTGATCCCCTACCGGTGTAACCATGGGATTATCCCTGAGTTATCCCCTACCAGTGTAACCAGGGGATTATCTCATAAAGATCCCCAACCAGTGTAACCATGTGATTACCTCTAAGTGATCCCATACTGATGTAACCAGGGGATTACCTCTAAGTGATCCCCTACTGGTGTAACCATGTGATTATCCCTTAGTGATCCCCTACTGATGTAACCAGGGGATTATCCCTTAGTGGTCCCCTACCGGTGTAACCAGGGGATTATCTCATAAAGATCCCCAAACAGTGTAACCATGTGATTACCTCTAAGTGATCTCCTACCGATGTAACCAGGGGATTATCCCTTAGTGGTCCCCTACCGATGTAACCAGGGGATTATCCCTTTGTAATCCCTACCGATGTAACCAGGGGATTATCCCTTAGTAATCCCTACCAATGTAACCATGTGATTATCCCTAAGTGATTCCCTACCGATGTAACCATGTGATTATCCCTTAGTGGTCCCCTACCGATGTAACCAGTGGATTATCCCTTAGTGATCCCCTACCGATGTAACCAGGGGATTATCCCTTAGTAATCCCCTACCGATGTAACCAGGGGATTATCCCTTAGTGATCCCCTACCGATGTAACCAGGGGATTATCCCCAAGTGATTCCCTACCAATGTAACCAGGGGATTATCCCTTAGTGATCCCCTACTGATGTAACCAGGGGATTATCCCTTTGTAATCCCTTCCGATGTAACCAGGGGATTATCCCTTAGTAATCCCTACCAATGTAACCAGGGGGTTATCCCTAAGTGATTCCCTACCGATGTAACCAGGGGATTATCCCTAAGTGATTCCCTTCCGATGTAACCAGGGGATTATCCCTTAGTAATAGTGTAACCAGGGGATTATCCCTTAGTAATCCCTACCAATGTAACCAGGGGATTATCCCTAAGTGATTCCCTTCAGATGTAACCAGGGGATTGTCCCTTAGTGATCCCCTACCGATGTAACCAGGGGATTATCCCTTAGTGATCCCCTACCGATGTAACCAGGGGATTATCCCTTAGTGATCCCCTACCGATGTAACCAGGGGATTATCCCTTAGTGATCCCTTACTGATGTAACCAGGGGATTATCCCTTAGTAAACCCTACCAGTGAAATGAAGTACAATTGTACCAGTGTAACCAGGGGATTATCCCTAAGTGATTCCCTACCGATGTAACCAGGGGATTATGCCTAAGTGATTCCCTACCAATGTAACCAGGGGATTATCCCTAAGTGATTCCCTACCGATGTAACCAGGGGATTATCCCTTAGTGATCCCCTACCGATGTAACCAGGGGATTATCCCTTAGTGATCCCCTACTGATGTAACCAGGGGATTATCCCATAGTAATCCCTACCAGTGAAACGAAGTACAATTGTACCAGTGTAACCAGGGGATTATCCCTAAGTGATTCCCTACCAATGTAACCAGGGGATTATCCCTTAGTGATCCCCTACCAGTGTAACCAGGGGATTATCTCTTAGTAATAGTGTAACCAGGGGATTATCCCTTAGTGATCCCATACCAGTGTAACTAATTGATTATTCCTTTGATTTTACCATTACTTGGTATTTGTACTACTGTATGTTCATGTTCTTGTTTGTCTCTTTCAGGCCCTTGTTATTGCTGGTATTGGTGACATCGCCCGTCCTGCCGAGAAGCTAAGTCTATTTCAGTCTGGTGCCTTAGCAGCTACAGGTGAGTCCAGTTGAAGCTTGTTAAACTACAAAAGGAATCTATTGAATATGATCAGGTATTCACACAGCTGTTTGTATAGTTGTAGCCATGCCTTGCAAGATACTCTATCCACTGACTGTCAGTGGCAACATTTCTATTAAAAGATTGGTCATAATCTGATGACTTCTGAAAAGATTTGACCAGTCTTCTTGTATTTACAGAGTATGCAAAATTTTCTAAATATTTTGGTGTATCAGTTTGTCAAGGTCACAATTAATAGAAAACGCTGTCATTGCTTCTGACAGCTAGTTATATGATAGTAATCCGGAAATGTTTAAAGCTAGTTTATACTCTCTTTATGGACATCTTTCTTGAAACTTGAGATATTGAAGTTAATCATTTGCTTTCATTACACACAGGTATTATATGGGCCAGATATTCTCTAGTTATCATCCCCAAGAACTACAACCTCTTCCTTGTAAATATCTTCGTTGGTGCAACCGGTATCCTTCAGCTCAGCAGAATCTACACGTATGTACCTATTGGCAAAATCAGTACCAGTGCTGGTTTTTTATGGAGGCGTTTACGCCTGCCATATTACAATCACCTACGAGTTGTGACGTCACAATCTCTCACTTTCATTTTCGTTATATTTCCTTTCACAGTTCATTTTGTAGTTTCTTTCGGTTCATATATGATGTAGTTGAACTATATATACATTTATGAAAACTATCAAGACTACAAATAAAGTGCTATTACATGAAAAAAGGTATATTCAGTATAAATTTTTCTTCGGCGGAAGCCCGGAATTTGAGACCTCTGGTGGTAATTTCTGTAACTAGGGGTAATGATTCGCTTATACTATTAGTTCCAAGTATGAGGCACCTCATTGTAGTCCGTCATTCAAAGTAGATGTGCACAGAAATGTATTAACTATGCTGATAATGTTGTGAACATTTCAGGAACTATTTTGAATAAACAATAAGAATAATGTCTTGTAAATATCTACACCTGCATCGATTTTTGCAAATCTATATCGAAAATACTGTTTGAAGGGAGATAACTGCGAGATTCTGACGTTACCTTACAGAGGACACTTGTTTATAACTACTAGGAATAAAGACGGCAAGCGCAAACAAATTCCCGATTTTCATAATACCCTCCAGGTTTGGGCTAACCACATTTCTTTTGTTTACAACTTGGTAGTTTGTTCACGAGATTTTATGAGATTTGGTCCGATATTTAGCGATCACGTGTTCCGTCTGTTTACGTGAGCGAGCACTCTGTCAAAATGGAGGCACGTGGACACGGGCTTCACACGAAGCATCAAAGTGTGATGTTTGTCGCTAGAAATTAATATCTATCAACATGAATTAAAGGCAAGTTGCTTACAAAGTTTAAATCTGTTTGAAATAAGCGTTTGTTTATTTAGGACGAAACTGTTTACGATAAGTTGTTCAAGCCTGGCCAGACCACAAAATCACAATATCTACTGCGATTATAGTCCGAATTTTCTGACGATCTTGCTAAATACTATATGCAGACTTTAATCAGCTTTAAGGCGATATCAACACCAGAACCCTTCGGATTACTGCGATAACTGATCGAAGTCCCTGTGTTTCAAATCTATGAATCGGTAGACCTAGAGTGATCTACGTGATGGCGTGATGGAATTCGATCGTTTATTTTTTAAAACTAAGAAAACTGGCACATATCTGTCGTGGTGGTCATTTGTGCTGTACCTTCCCCGACAGGGACAATATACATAATCTGGGTTTTTGTGATAAGGTTTAATGCAGTAGCTACTCGCACTCGTAATATATATGAAAATGCTAAATTATTATTGAACCAGCTTGTCTTATTTATATATTATTCAGCTCACGATTCAACCTTTTCAAATGTTTTCATGTAATATATATACATGTATACATTTGTACGCACCAAGCTGTGAAATGTTTGTATTACATAGAATATTTAAACAATACAAAGTCATTGTAAATTAACAAAATGTATACCAATTGCATTTTAACCTATTAGTACAACTTTTTGTTGTTTTCATGTAATATAACTTTTTGTTGTTTTCATGTAAAATGATAAATACATGTATATCTATTGGCAATCGATATATCAAATCCATATAATATAAGACTTTATCAAATATCAATATTCCTCATAACTTTCAAAATAAATCTATATTTGCTTTTGAAATTTAATTAAAAATGTTTGATTTTCATGTCATGAACAAATCCCTTAAAATGCTCATCAATCTCCTTATTGGTCTCCAGAAAGTGTGAAAATAAATGAAACTTTTTTGTCAATAATTCTATTTATTATGAATTCATGTATAACCATTTAGGTTTTTTCCAATGTTGACCTTTAAAACTATATATATATATACAAGCAACAATCTGTGGGATGTCAAATATGGAAGGCTATAGCTGTTTCAGGATAAATTGCCAAAAATGCTTATAAGTACTGTTTCTTATCACGGATCACATATATTGGGTTTTTGACTATTATGTGTTATTGCTACTTAAGTGTGATTTTTTTTCGGCTTAAGTGATAATGTATTTCTTTGTACTTATGTGCAACAGACATCGCGAGAGTTTAATTCTCCTACATGTAATATTGACTCCTACAAAAAGAAGTTGAGTGATCATGAGTGGTTGACTACGAGAGGCATTTTATCAAATCTCATATTGACCATACTGATTGCTCATGATCATATTTCATCCGGCCTAGTAAACTCTAGAAAAAAACATCTTAATTTATGAAAGTAGCTAACTCCTTTAATGTATGTGTAAAAATTAAGTATACAATTTGTATATATATATCGTACAAAACATCAAACTTCTAATATGGTAGATATGAAACATACATTTAGGCTGACTGCCTGATAATATAATACAATTTGTAGAGTTTACAATCCTTTGACATTCAGCTCATAATATACACCATTATAATTTGATATGTCGTCATGCGTCGGTCTTCTTCTTAAGACCAAGATATCGCAGAATGTTGTACAAAAGGTTCTAAAGCTGTTTTATCAAAATTGTTAATTTCATGGTCCCTATGTGTCGCATTCTCCCTGGGGAGAGGATACATTTTACTATAGTTTATATAGGAAACTCATCACACATATTTTAGCATAATTTGTTATTAATTTGGGTCACATTTTTAAGAATCCGCCCCTTTAAAGGTGTGTGAAATGTATCAAGGTCAAATAATCAAAATGACGCAGATATGGCACTTTTAAAAAGAAATTCCTACCAAAATGAAAAAATGACCCAAAACTGCACATACACATGAAGGTTGGATATTTGGCAAACAGATACATGTAACATGTGTAACTGGCTACAAATATTGAGTTTATCTCTCTGACCTTGACCTTCATTCACATTTTAAAGAACCGGCTCTTATGAAGGTGTGTGTGAAGTTTCAAGGGCAAATTATTAAAAATGATGCAGACATGCCCTTTAAAGAATGTTTTCTTGCCAAAATCCAAAATTATCCATAAATTGCAATTCAATTGTTGGCTCAAAAGGGGTCAATTTGGCTCAATTGACATAAATAACTTCTTCTCTGAAACTAAGCAATCGATATAGCTCATACTTGACTGGTAGCATCCTTTTGGGTAGAGATTCAAAATTGTAAAAATGGTGGGGTTGACCCCCGGGGGGGGGGGGGGGGGCAGGGTCAAAAGGGGTCAATTGGTTTCTCTGAAACTAAGTTATGGATATAACTCACATTGGTGTGGTAGCAATCCCTATGGGGTTGTACCCAAAGTCAATTTCATTTCATGGATTAATTGCACAATTTGGTATAAAACCTACATTTGTATGGTAGCTTGGTTATGGGGTGGGTATTCAAAATTGTACGAATGTTGGGGTTAACCTCCTGGGGCTGAAGGATGGGACCAAAATAGGTCAATTTCGCTAATTTCGACAATTTTAGAATAACAATAAACCAATGTACATGTACCCATATAAAATGCTTATGATATATTGACATAGAAATACCAGCGACAAAGAAATTTGAGCATCATTCTTGTTTCATATCTCATAAAACCAGGTGAGCGATACAGGCCCTCTGGGCCTCTTGTTTTATCTGTGAAACCATTCGGATCCCAACTCCATAATCTTGCTGGACACCAAGAGATGAACACAATCCTGATGTAAAAATAGGCCCAAGGTTCTTATACAATCATATTGAATTGATATCAAATATAAAAAAGTTTTCTTCAATATTTTGCATGTAAAACGCTGTATATTTATATACAGTACCTATAGCTACTAGGCTATTATCTACATCTTGGTGGTAAATTAAAAAGCAACAAATCACAAATCACAGTTTATTGTTAATATTGACATTGGATCTATTAAAATAGATGGAATTGATATCTAATTTTGAAATAATTGTCCTTAAAAATGAGGTCTTTGTTAAAAAAAAGTGTAATAACTTTTAAAAGCTGTCAATCTAATTTTGATATTATTCTAAGATCAAAATAGAAAGGAATAAACAATTTTGTTTACAAGATATTGAAAGATATTGAAAGACATTGCACACTTTCAACAAAAAAAGTAGCAGACACTCCCTGTATTTTCAATACATATCGTGTATTGCTATAACTTATTGAAATGCTTATCTTATTGTTTCGACGTTTCTAATACCCAGGCCTATAAAATATAAGTTTGTTTTAAACACATAAATGCAAATTTTGAACTACTTAAGTATAAAAGATGGTTTAAAGTATGAATGTTAATGACATGTACCTAAGTAGACGTTGATTTGAAAAAAAATTTAAAATGTTTGACTTTTTAAGTAAAGGTTTGATTGAAATAAGAAATGTTTAACTACTTTTAGAAGTAGGTTTGCAACTTTTAAGATGGTTAAAACCATTATGTACATCGGAACAGTCTAAACCATTACATTCATCAGGACTGTGAAAACCATTATGTCCGGTTGGTTTGACACATTTAAGTGGAAATGTTTAGTCATGTTGGTATCAGTTTAATTTGTATTCTTGCTTTATTTCAAATATCTCCTTTTACATCTGACTAACGCCTCCTACAGTACTTTCAGTACTTTGATTTCTCTTGGATTTCATACAATAATGATTTAATCAATTTGACGTCTTGTCTATTGATCTGGATTCAGATGAACCTGATCTGGGTTAAGATAATTTTTATCATTTATTGCTAAAACAGATTTCCGGTTTTAAACATTCAATATATCTATCAGTGTCTATAACAAACATTTCAATCAAAACCTATTGTTTATTTTATTAAGAAAGTGAATTCACTGATTTGTGAATATTGATATACTTCTTGAGTAACAATCATACCTACCCTTTATCATTTCAGGCACCAACAATCTATCAAAAACAAAGACAGTGAATTACAGAAGTGAACAGTTTCCAAGAATCTCCAAATATTATACTGTATTCAAGGACAATATCTAGCCAACCATTATTTTAAGAAACTAATTTGACAATTGTAGACTTTCTGTGTATGACACTAACTTAATCATGAATATATAAGATACCTTACTCTGTGAAATTAATGTCAAAGGGAATTTTGCACAAAAGCTTGTACTTGTAATTTTTAGAAAGACAATATTTCTCAAAAATACAAATGAATCAGGATAATAAGTATTTTTTATTAAAAGTTATATAGGAATAACTCACGGGTAAGATAGCAAATTAGAACTGAAAAAAAGATGTGGTTGTGAAATGGAAAAAATGATAAACTAAATTTGGTGAGGATTTAGCTATAGTATAGTAACTACAAGAATTAACCAGACTAGGAACCTTTACAAGCCAAACAACCCTTGTGAAAATATCCAGCAAAGTGACTGGATAGGTGGTGGCAAGTTCTTGCAATAAGATGCGGTATGGGGCTGGGTGGTGGTGGATTATTTATTACACAGTATATAAGGAAGTTTATTTGCATTTCCATGAATCTGCCCAGATATTGTATAGAACATATTACCCGGTGTGTCTTTATTGTCTGATAAAAATAGCAAGGACTATGGTTATAGGATAAGATGTTAGGATTGGTGATAAAACATTTGATCAACCAGTCAGAGGGTTTCCAGAGTGCTGAAAATTTTAAAAGAATTCATCATAGAATTGTTAATTTTGAATGCTTGAACATTTACTGTTGAAGCATCTTCTGGGAGTTTCCAGAAGATACTTTATATAAAGAATCTCCATGGTAATGAATGCTCATATCTTCTCTACATCACCAATAATGTATTGCCCTCATTTTTAACGGGATAACTTGTTTTTACATTTGCCCTGCGGTAAGCTGTTAAAATACTGTAAACATAAATATTTTAGTGATACTCTTATTTTAGAGATTTTTGCACTTTAAGCATTCCGCTAAATAATCATTGTGCTAATTGCAGTTTGTGTATATTTTTGCAAAGATGGTGGCGCCAGTTCATAACGGCTCTAATCGGTTGTAATTTGGTTACGCACTTGAATTTAAATGCACTGAAATAAGTATGTTTACAGGATTATTGAATTGCTGTGTTAGTTATCATTTCTCTTTTGTTATATTCAATTATTATATGGAAATATATTTTTGTTGAAAACGTTAATTATCAAAAGTTATTTTTATCTCATTATATAGTGTGCTCAATTTGAACCTTTTACTAAATAGTCTCATAATTCAATACCTGGTATTATACAGCTGAAGGTTTTAATTTTAATGGAATACACACCTGTCAACTTAAAAGAAGTACTTTTCAGTTTTTTCTTCTTCTGGAATTCCTTGGAAATATGTCTCATTCCCCTGCTTTGATTCTCAAAAAAAACCCAGTCCCAAAACATGTAAAAATTCAGAAAAATATTGAAAATTCCAAAAACCGTTTTGATTATGTCAATTACAGTGATTTTTATTGAAGGAGTGTAAAAAGTAAAAATAAATTTAGAGGATATGTTATAAGCTCCTGCAGAATTTCATGTTTACATGCAGAATTTGGATTTACATGCTATGTAATCCAGATAAAAAAATTTTTTTCGATACTTAACACACGTTGGTCTCCTTCGTCATTGCGATATAAAAGTATGTATGTACAACTTGCTTCCCTATCTTTACTGTAGATGTTTTAATCACAGAAAAAATGTCCAGAATGAACAAAGTTTATATTGTACCATTGAATGTTTACATTTTCCATCACAATTTGGTGAAAATCTTACTTGACCTGTACTAGTGTGTTTAATACTCAGTTTATTCAAGAAACCTAAAGAAAAATTTCACAGGATTTAAGTATTTTTGGGAAAGGATGGTAAGCTGCCCAATCTCTTAGTTGATATTCAATCCATAGTATGCTTGAATAATTATTTTATTCAAATGTGGAATTTGCATTTCCCCCTCCAAACTTTTTTTTTGTAAATTAGTTTTATTAATGAAAATATTGTTATTTTAAGGGATTAAAATTTCCTTTCAAACTTTAAACAAACATGCAATTTACAAGTTTAAAAAAAAATCAATTGGAATGCGAGTTTTCATTGAGAATGTGGGAAACATTGAGGTTTTATATATGAATGTGTAAAGAAGAAAATAAACATGTGGAAACCATAATGCCAAGTGTTTGTCAATGTCTTGTAACTAGCTTCTCGGAAAACTAGGATTTGCTGATCCAAGTAACATCAGTAACATACAGGTATTGTAGAGGTTATCTTACTGGAACACCTCATGACAGTTGATAAATGAAAACCAACACATTCCTTTGTAGAGATGGGTTAATTTCCATTCAATCAAAGGATGGCTGCTACCTGCAATACATATACAATATAATGATTAGTTAAAATTTATGTGTTTATACATAAATGTGGTTGATGAAAGATAGACAATCCATTTCTAATCTGATTCAAATATAGTCAGCAAGTGGTAAGCCTGGTCGCTTATATGGCAGCGATTGATCACTAGCCACATGTTAGGTCAGTTTCTTTTCATCAAATCTGTTCAGCACCACCTCGCCACACAACCAATAAGGTGTTGTCTTGGGTTATAAATAATGGCTGATGTCTTCGAACTCATAAGGCAGCACGAGTAAATGCCAGCCAGCTGTCTGCGAGCTTGGAAAAATTGTACCTTTCTTTTAAAGAGGGTTAAGGCACCCCGCTTACAGCAAATTTTCCTTGGTGTAGGGCATTTTACATCATTATGCAAGTCCCAAAGAAATTTGTCATTCAACTACTGAGGTTTAACTTGCACTCTTCAGTATATGGCTTGGCAACTCGCAACCTATCATACTATATACTTCATGACAGCTGAATATTTTTAAAAACTTTTAAATATCATGGAAGATTTTTTAATGTACATGTTTCTCAAGTATTTTTCATTTGCCAAGCAGTTGCGATGTCAAAATTAAAACGACAAAGACAGATACCCTGTATAATATGCTGACATTTCAATTTATTTCATGTATTTAATAGCACATGATTCATAAATAAAAGTTTTTAAAACATTTGCTAGTATTACTGAATATTAAGTATTGGGATGCTATTACAAAGTGGATCTCATTCTTCAAAACCTGATTTAACAGCTCGACTACAAACTTGAAATATTTGTGTTCAGGGCTCTCCATAATAGCTGTAGATTTCTGATGGCCAAATGACAAGTTAAAATGTTTAATTAGGTGGATTGGTATTGAGTGCTAATCTATCTCAAGGGAGAAAGTGTCAACAGGTAAGTTCAAAAAAAGAATAGAAAAAGAACAAGAATGAGAAAAGAATTGAGCAGAGAAGGACAGAAAGGCAGTTCTCCACACTGCCTAGGTAACTCTGGTAACTAATAGAGAAAGAAAACCTATAACAGTGTAGATTTTGATGTAATGCAATATTCCAGACACATGCTATTTATCTTTATAGATGGCTGGCTACGACATTAATACATTTATCAAATGTACAAACTGGTGTTAAATAAAGTTTCTCCAACTACCAATCTTGGTAGATCAAAACAACCTATGGTTACACAAGAAATAATACAGAAGGATTCAATAGCCATTTTCTTTGGATATTCCTTTCTTGCAATGACGTTTCTGGTAAATTTTAGGTCTTCATAGCAAAAATCACATATAAGCACAGGTTAACAAGTATTAAAACTATTCTTACAATTCAGTTCTGTTATTTTCTGATACTGATGTTAATATATTGTCATCATTCGTCGTAACGAATATTATGGTAGTATAATTATCCGAAGGAAGATTTCAGCCACATTTTAGCACAAAGTTAGAGGTAAAGTATATGGGGATTAAAAACTCCTCAGTTCTTTAAAATAGTCATTTTCCTCCAAAGAGCATATTTAAGAAATTTTCCTTTCAAATCTGTCTATGACGGTGGTTCAAACTCTTTGAGAAGTGCCTGGTTTTCCTGGGCCTCTCGTCGCACCTGTACTAACACCTGCTCGGACTCCTGATACAAATCAGCAAATCGACCCTGAAAAATGACAAATATCAATATTAAAATCAGGTGTGTAAACCAGAACAAATCAAGGAATCGGAACACATGGATGTCTTAGATTTATAGAGTGCAACCAATGTCTTGTTAATATGTTTATTATGGATTCTTTTTTTCTGTAACAAATTATTTGATACCACATGTTATTGCTAAATTATGGAAAGTGTTCCAGATACAGTGAAGGTAAAAACAGTAAACATTATATAACATTAGGAAATAGCCTTGTTGGGACTGAACGACTAAGTTAAAGTTAATATCTAGTTCAATATTGTAGGGTGTATCATCAAAGTGCTATTGTCAAAAGTCATATTTATTCTTTAATAATGGCAAACATTTGTGACAAGAGTATGAGGAAATGTTGTATGACCTCACACTGAGTGTACATGATTCTGTTAAAGTGTCGGCATACCAAGGGAAAGGGCTTAACATAAGTTTGATAACTTGTGCCCAATTCCCATGTATATATTAAGATACAATAAAATATGTTTAAATAAATAAATAAATACCAAGGGCATATGCTCTTTAGAAGTTTGTTAAAGTGATGTCAAATGATAAGATCCCTTTCCGATCTTTTGTTGTATATTAAATTCTGTACAAAGTACCTGTATTTTTTCCAAGTGTGTAGTGACAATATTTGTGGTATCATTCATAAACCTGCGGTATGCTTTCTCCGTCTCTGCAATCTCCATCTTGCTTTGTTCAAATCTACAGATAAAGGACTCTTATTTATCATAGTGTATTTATTTCAGAAGGCTTCTATTAGCGGAAAGGCAAGTAGAGTGTATAGCTGTGTAGTACAAATGTACATTGTTTTTCCCATAACAATACAATTTGCTGTAATTTATGTAGGACAAAACTTGAATTGAGTTTCGGATGATAATATTGGTAACAAGTTTTAACATTTTATCAAAATCAAGAACTAATTTTTGTCAAAAAACATAAACACTAAAAGATTACTTAATTTTATGAACTCTAGGATAGGGAATTTCACCTGCAGGTTCAAAATGGCCAAAGTCGTAAAATATAAATGTTTATATAAGAAATCATTCTTTCTGAAAATATATCAGACAAATGATAGCATTCATTCCAATTTCGCAATAAACTTATTCGTAAATCAATTGGAGAAGCAATGAAGATTTCAATTTCAATGAATTCTATTGTCATTGAATACAACAAATGGATCAGACATCAGGCAATGCCTATTAAGTCTTTTCCTGATAAACATGTATACAGGTAACAAATTCTTTGTTTAGCCTCCAAGTGACACAATTTACACATAATTTACATACATAGACAATTATACATAATTCAGCAGTAGATTACAGTATAAAGGTAGAAGTGACATCACTTTAGATATAATTTTGACTAAGTGTAATAATATTATTGTCTTATATATTCTGTTAATGTGACAATAAATTAAGGTATGATCTGTATATATACATATGTGTTGATTGTTCATTCATTACTTCCTTGGGTTACAGGCAATAATAAAGCAATGGAGATTTTATACTAATTTCTATAATTAATACAGTAAAAAATCAAAACTCATGTAATTGTAATATGTCAGTCATGTTGAGATGTCCATACCACAATGCAACTATACCCAAGGTTTGGCTGAAATTACATCGATACTTTTTGAGAAACTTAGCTAAACACAAAACTCCAGATTCCCAGCAGCATCAGGTAATGTTCTAGAGTCACAGGCCCATAAATTCTGGATGATGTTCCATAAATGAAGGCTGTGTTGAGATGTCCAATGTGATCTAACTATATACCTAGTTCAGTTAAAGTTGGAATTATACTTTTTGAGCAATAGATCTAAATACAAAACTTTTAAAGTGAAATGTTGATGATGCCACCATTGCAGGCATGTAAAAACGTACGCTTTGTATGCATTCTTGAGATCCCTGTTGGCATCTTGTAAGCTGATCTGTGAGAAGGTTTGTAGCTCCATCAACTCACGCTGTAAGCTCTCCATCTCCTCCTGAGCCTGCTGGAACTCACGTTGGAAAACCTGGCAACACAAACCACATCAGTTAACAGAATCCCTGCACGTATATGAAATACAAGTATGTATATATTTCGGCTTTGCAAATATGCTAAAATTCACAAATGTGCTGAAGACTTCACAAGTATGCTGAAACCTTAATTAATGTGCTAAAATCAATGGTATACATTGAACTGGAGTACTTTCTAGTAAGTTTATCAATTTAAGACATGGAGTACAATGTATATGACATGCATGCTAAGTTGTGAATTGCTTAAAAAGTTACCTAATGTAATAAAATCACATCTGTCAAAACCCAACAATAGAGATATCAAGCAGTGCTTGTTATCAAGTTTGAATAGGTAGGATGTTTTGCAAAGAAAAACCACAAGAAAATTAAAATCTTTTAATCCTGAGACTTAATAACAAGTTTTAAACACTAATTCCTCAAAATTGTGTTAACTCTCAACTCTTTCAGTACTGTTGTCGACTATACATAAAAATATGCTCCCTCTCCCCCGTTGTTGACTATAGTCGACATAAAAATGTGCTCTCTCTTCCCCGTTGATGACTATAGTCGACATAAAAATGTGCTCTCTCTACCCCATTGTCGACTAAAGTTGCCAGACTAAGCTGCCGTTATTTAAGTGTTAATTTGTTGAAAACATACAATTACCAATGCAATGACATTAAAGGTGCTCAAGACTTTGAAACAAAAATTTTGGTTTATAAATTGTGTTTATTTTGTTCAGGTTACGTTCTTTCCATTGGAGTAATAGGTGATATTTTCTCAATAGGTTGTTAATGTAAACAATATAGTGGTTTCCTACATTTTCATTTTAGATAACAGTGTCTAGGATGTTTTATAGTGTTCAATGCAACATCTAGATCTAATTCAGTTAAATATTTATCAATAATGTACAAAGATAACACTAACCTTTGTGTTTCTATACGAAAAAACAAAAGACCAAAAATGCAAATGTAGTCTGCCATTTCGTTTAAACTTCTGGGGGCGAGCCTAGTAAACTACTTCTGGTACGGAAATAACACAAAGTACGGAAAGAGTTAATCTGCAAAATTTAGCATTCTCCCCTTCGAACATGACAATGACTTAACACGTAAAAAATTGCCCAACTTTTGGGTCTCAATTGAAGAAATGTTAGGAATGTATTTTAAAGTATCCATTTATGTGAATTTATCCTTTTTGTGAAACAGATCTAAGTGCAAATTTTTTCATTGAAAAGATGTCACCGTCGCTGTCGGAAAAGTAGCATCATAGTGTCTCTTCACAACTTGGTCGTAGGCGAGATAAAAATAGATAGGATTAGCTTGCTGGTACTATGTTACCTGTTTTTTACACTCCAGCTCGTCCCCCATACGTTTACTCCGACTCTCCAACATGTTGATGTCATCTTTCATCTCGTTGACATACTCATGCACCTACAATGTAAACATCTTGTTATAGTGTAACATGGTTTTATACAAATATTTTCACAACTAGACAACATGTAACACAACAATTACACAAAATTATATGTCTGGCCTGTCCTGCTTTGTCAGAATACCAGGTAGTAAGTTTTAAGCTAACTCCTAAATTCACTAAAATTTCAGTTTTTTCCCTAACGAAAGCTAAACAAAACTCAACCTGATAGTATAGTTATGGATAGTATAGTATGACAAAGTTTGATTAAAGTTGGACTTTTACGCTTTGAGCAGTGGATCTAAATCGCAAAAACTTAAAAGTGAATTGTTGAGGTTGTTGGTGGCAGAAAAGTAACACTGTCGCAGGCAAAACAAAAACCTCTGACATTTTAATATTGTCTCTCGTCTAATCGATTCATTGAATGTCATATTAAATAGTGGTAGTTTGAATAACCTATTTATACCAAATTTAGTCCAAATATTTCCAGCTTTATTTGATCGGGATTCAGAGTAATTCAAGGTAAGGTGAGCTTTCCAACACAATTATAAATCAGCATCATTTCCACAGCTCCAAGTCATGCATCACAGACTAATAATCATTGAATCATTTAACAATAAAAGACTTAAATGCCCCTAATATTAGGTAAACAATTGGTCTATACCTGTTCCAGGGACTCTTGGACCTGCATCATCTCAGTGGACTTGGTGTGCACAGAGGCACTGCATTGCTTCTTCAGCTGTAGCAGGGCAGGCTAAAACACAGTAATACGCTAGATTGTTATACCCATCAGCTGAAAGGTGTTAGAACTTAAAACCTGTTTAATAAACAACATCATGTGAGCAGATTGAGGCAGAGATACTGTCGCTTTTTTAATAAGGATGCATTCGAGGAGGAAACCGCAGAAACGGTTATGTCCATTGAATCCGAAATATAACTAACTGTCACAGATCAGGAAGAAGGCAGTAGGATATTCAGTATGTACAGATGTAGGGGTCTGGAGGTGCTTATCAAGAGTTTTTGGAAATTCTAAACATAACAAGGTCAGTCTATACACCTGATTTAGAACCAGTATCTAACATTCAGTGGGCATGGAAAGTTAACATGTTAGTACTGTTTTAAATAAGATAGAAAACTTAAGTTTTTAATAGGGTCATTTTGAGCTCTACCTGTGATATTACTTGTGTCATATTTAAGTACTATGTTTAGTTTATCTACCTGTTATATTACTAGTATCATATTTAATTACTATGTTTAGTTTATCTACCTGTTATATTACTAGTATCATATTTAATTACTATGTTTAGTTTATCTACCTGTTATATTACTAGTATCATATTTAATTACTATGTTTAGTTTATCTACCTGTTATATTACTAGTATCATATTTAATTACTATGTTTAGTTTATCTACCTGTTATATTACTAGTATCATATTTAATTACTATGTTTAGTTTATCTACCTGTTATATTACTAGTATCATATTTAAGTACTATGTTTAGTTTATCTACCTGTTATATTACTAGTATCATATTTAAGTACTATGTTTAGTTTATCTACCTGTTATATTACTAGTATCATATTTAAGTACTATGTTTAGTTTATCATAGTCTACCTGCAGTTATATTACTAGTATCATATTTAAGTACTATGTTAAGTTTATCATAGTCTTGTTTTTCCATACCACCAAGACTGGTTCAACTAGGTTACATGAAAGTAAATGCCAAACTTTTTGACCAATATTGTGACGGACATTTAATCAGTGAACAGAGCACTACAACAAAATTGTAAATATGGTATAAAATGAAATGACATGGGAATCTTTCTAAGATTTCATTTCTTCCTTTCTTAATTGAGCCTATACCTCATAACCTGAAATTTTAGACTGTATTAAACCTATGCCAGAGTTCAAGGTGACAATGTTTATAACAACCCAATTCTACCAAAAGATATTTAAGGATTGAATAAAGTTATGTTGAGGTGTATGGGGGTATAAACCTCAATAGGTCTTGAGACAAATTTATTATGAAGCAGTTCATAATAAATTGTCTCAAGACCTATTGAAATTTATACCCCCCTACACCTCAACATAACTTTATTCAATCCTTATATTTATATTTTTATGATATTTTGTATGATATTTTGTCCTTGACAAATAGGGACAAGTCTACTACGGAACTTACCAAAATGTACGTCATCACTCTTTGTCTACATATGGTTATTACTTTCAGGATTTCTTTCGTGAACAAACTTAATAACAAATTAAAACAAATTTTATTTTTAATGGAATTTATTTCATATAAATATGATCACTTTTGAAAAAGAATTAAAAAATATAGTCACCTACTTTTAGAATGACAAATGTATTCCTACGCCGGACTTGATATAGTTCATTGAAAAATGACTTGAGTTAACTGTGGTAGGTTCATTGAGTCTGAATTAAGTGGAAATATAAATATAGTACCTTGATTGTATCTGTAAATCTGGAATCCATATAGCCCAGGTAGGAAGGCTTCAGTTCATAGTCCACTCCGTAAGCATTCTCTGCCGATAAAGGTATGAGTTTCAGTTTCTGAGCCAGCTTGTTGTATTCATTACAATGTTCCTCCAGCTGTGAAAATATAAATGTTTTAATTGTCTTAATAACATTAGTTGAACTTGTCATTGTCACAGTGTGATATGTTATCTTTTTAACAAACAAGGACACGACTTAAAAAAAAAACTGGTACGCCAACCAAGGACAAGTTAAATTCAACAAGACAATTCAGCAAATTAGTTCCCCGATGGACGTAGGTCAAAGTGATCTTTGAAACAAGACATAATGCCTCACCTAGGTGAACGCATGCCCCAAGTATGTTTAAGTGACAAATAATCTAGGAGATAAGAGCCCAGACAAGCTTTTTCTTTGATGAAGGTCAAAGACAAATTGACCTACTTTTGATACTCAGTACACCATCTCAGCAAGGTGACAAATAGTGTTACGAGATAGAACCCAGACAATCTGAAGTGTGGACAACGGAAAGACAGAAAGATGAAAGGACAAATGCAATCTTGTAGTTGCCCTTGTTCTTGGTGGGGAACGTTAACTAATAAAATTCCATTAAGTTGTTATGACACTTGAAGAAATAGATAATGGGTGGACAACAGACTGCAGTATTGCAAACTTCACCTTTAGTCTTTCGGACCAGGTTAGCTAACAAATGCTTATAATACCAAAATGATTATAAATATTATTCTTGAAATAACAAAACAAGAGGCCCCTGGGCCTAAATGGCCATCTGACAAACACTTACAGCAGGGACACATCACTCAATCCGAAGGGCTCAACTAGCATTATTACCAAAAATTGTCTGTTTGCAGCCAATTATGTTTCAGATCAAATTTGGTTTTTATCCATTTTTGCTTTAAGAGGAGTAGCATCTTAAAGCAAACTTTCAGCCAAGTTACTGTTTTGGGGCCTCACCTCTCTGTCCCCAGGGGTTAGACCAGCCTCGTTAATATAAATTATGATTGCCCATCCCCAATGATAATTCATATTTAATATGGTTGTAATCAATGAAGGCATTAAAATATATATATAAGGAGAAGTAGCCTTTTTAAGCAATATTTCAACTAAGTTCTCCTTTTAGAGGCCCAGCACTTCTTTCCGCAGGGGTCAGACCTGATTATGACTCATTTATAAAAATTATGATTGTCTTCCCCTAAGTTCCTCTTTCAGGGCCTTGCCCTTCTGTCTCCAGGGTCAGACCAGCCTCATTATACAAAATATGATCACCCTCCCCCAATGATATTTCAAACCAAATTTGGATGTAATCCACCCAATGGTTATGGAGGAGTAGGGTTTTAAAGCAAAAATTCATCAAAGTTCCCTTTTTAAGGCCCTGTCACTCAGGCCCCAGGGGTCAGATCAGCCTCATACTAAAATATGTTTGCCCTCCCCTAATGATGTTTCATACCAAAGTCTAACAGCCGACGGGGCACTATCGCTATAGGTCATCCTGACTCTTTGTGTCAGATGACTTAATAAGTAAATAATAAATAACAAAATTCTGTGTCATACAGTATGTAACACTTTACCTTTTCATGTTCTTTTGACAGTTCCATCTCTTTCTCCCAGATTTCCTTGTCTGTCTCTGACTCTCGACGTTCTGCCTCTTGCCGTTGTCTCTGTAGCTCTCGTCCATTCAACTTGATACGTTCCACATCAGCTTGGGACAATTTCTGATCCTCAAACAATGCATTCATCTTCTGTTTATTGGATTCAGCACATTTTGCATCAGCCACTGTAACCAAAACAGTAAATGAGAACTTTGGAAGAGAAGTATAACTCACAAGAGAACAAAATTATTACACAAAATTTGGACCCAGCCTTATCTGGTTCTTCTTCCATATAATTGTCAGAACTTTCAGGACAAAGTGTAATTGACAATGTAATGTGAGTGGTTCCTTAAGTTCCAAATGTAATTAAAATAAGCTATTTCTGTAGCTTAAGTTGTTTACATCAAATCTGACATAACTATGTACATTTAAGGAAGTTGTTTTAGTAAAGAGAGACAGTGTTGAAGCCAGAGACAGACAACTTAACATGCATTATCTGGTAACCCCATTATGACGAGTCAAAAAAAACAATCCAGTGAATTACAGTTTCAGGCTGAATGTGAAATTATATACAGTGGAACTTTGTGAACTCAAACTCGGAAAGCTTGAATAGCCTGCTTAATTTGAAGTACTTCGTCGGTCCTGGCTGAATTCTCTCTTTATCCTAGTAAAAAAAACTTGGATAATACGAAGTGAAAATTTGGTCCCAACAATAAAAATCCTACTTGAAATGATTGAATAACTCGAAATATCTTTTTTTTTATGTCCAACGACGATCGGTGGTAAATGCCAACATTTTTTCAACTTTGCAATTCTGATTGTATCGGCACTATTGCAAACATATCGATTATTATTTTTGTTTCATAAATTCATTAAAGAAATTGCCGGTGGAATCTTATAATATCTTATGTTGGTGATAAAAAGTACTGTTTTACTTACATTAGGTAATTTTCTAAGGCGGTCACCGATAATAGTACACACGATTGTCAACAACTCATTTACCCGATCGCTCAAGAGGAACTAATCTCTGACACACCGGTAGATCTACTCGGCTGATGTTTATACAGGTGTAGAAATGAAACAGTCACTGGTGCCTATTAAATCTTTAAACAGCTGAAACAATAGCGTAATTACTGCCGAGGTGTTCAGAGTACGACTGTAACGGTCAGCACTGTCTATTAAATCGGACAACACACCAATTCAGCAACAGTAACATTTTATATGCACATGAGCAGCCCAACTTCCTGTGCTAATACACATGGAAATGGTGTGGTTATCAGTAAAACGTAAGTAGGCCTATCAAACAGTATTTTATATGTCCAATATAGGTAATAGTTCTGTTACATTTTACATAATCTGTGTTAAATTTAAACGGTAATTTGATATAACATAAATAAATTGTTATTCGGTTGAATTCCATTTTATCGTTATTCCTTTTGCAAACATGACATGTACATCAGATCGTTATTGAAGTGACTAAGCGAAAAAAAACTATACCAAACTACGAGTGACAGAACGAAATATTAAATATACATTTACATGTATTGACCATGTATGGACCAGTCTTTACACTAAACTGATGAGCGACAGAGCGGAGTAATAATGATTATAATGTTGACAAATATTGACCAAACTTTGCACCAAAAATGACAACTTGCTTTATTCGAACACTCGGATAACTCAAAAGTTTTCTGGTGGTCCCGTTGAGTTTGAGTTAACGAAGTTCCACTGTATCAGGAATAGACAACCATTTCTCTTTGATGTAGTTCAAAGGTCAAAATGTAGGTGAGAGTGAACTATGTTTGATACATGCCATACTGTCTCACCAAGGTGAACCCATAGTGTAGTGTAGGAGATGGAGCCTGGACAAGACAAGTTTGGAAGGACTGAATAAAATCACCCCTGCCATATTAGACATAAAAATAGCAGACCTGGGAACCCTTTAAAATGCCTCTGTTTAAAAGATTCTGTTAATCTGCATGACTTACTGGCTTCATTGAGCTCCTCCTCAGCCTCTGCACACTGTTTCTCTAGCCCTTGTCTGTGTATGTCTATCTGGGACAGGTGATCCATGTAGCGCTCATCATCCAGTTTGAGTATGTCTCTTGCCTCCTTTGTGGTTTTTTGGCCTTCCTGTATTTGAATAATCAATCCTAGGATTCTAGTTTTTTTTTTAGATGTACCATATATTGAATTTATTCAATGATTTGCATAGAAATTAACATTTTATCAGCATAGAGGATGCTTTGCAGCAATCAAATACATTTGTCATACCCCTTATTTTGTCTTGACCATATATATTCCTATATTACTCCCAGTTCTTCCTCAAATACCATGTATTCCTCAAAACTTGATTTTGTCCTGTTCTTGTCAGATCTTATTTATTTTAACTACCTTGTATTCCTGAAATTAATGATCTTGACCCCATTTGTTTAAATTAGGTTTGACTGTGATATCAGTAATGCTCCTGATACAATTTACCTGAGGGAAAATGCACTTGTGACAAGTATACAGACTGTCTTGATACTTTGTTACATGAAAAGAATAGCAAAGAGAACCAATCTATCAGTCTCTGAGTAAAGGAAGACTGAGCTCTCTTCATAAAGAGTAACAAAGTCTTGAAACCTAATAATATTGCCCAAGGGTGTATTTAAACTTCATAAACAACAAACCATATCATTCTCCAGTAATTCCAGTTCTGCCCGTAATCTTTTGTGCTCCATCTCCAGTGAATCATTGCCACCGGCTGTACCACAACATCTCTCATCTGTCAACAAGACGTTAATAACCAGACACAACATGCATTATTACATCATGACAACTTTCCTCATTCTATTATCAAAGGGGCATTCCGTCGTTCAAATGACGTTATGCTATAAAAACAAAATAAACAGGAATCTTATATTTTTCTCAACTAGTAAAAGTTATAAACTTTACTGTAATACAACACTTAAAGCCCAAAGATAACCCAAAGTTCTCAAAATTAAAGTTTTTTGAAAATGTAACTTGACCCAAAGTGCGAAAATTAATCACCGCCAATGACTATTAATACGAGCATGTGCAGACAAGTTCACAAACAGAAATGAAAATAGTGTACACGGCTCCCCGAGTTAGCAATTAGCTAATGGGTCAATCAGTGAAAAAATGAGCACACGACAAGATAGTGAATGCCATAAAAAACTTATAAATATCGGCAACTAGTTATAAAGATGGATGAGAGCAAAGGCGGACATGTCAGTCGAGCCAAACGAAGAATTCGCATTGCTTCTGGAAAGTTCTGCAGGACAAATTTCATTGAATTTGGTCCAGCGATTTCAGAGAAGATGTTGAAAATGTAAATTGTTCATGGATGCATGATGGACAAAAGGCGATTAGAATAGGTCACTTGAGACTTTGCCTCAGGTGACCTAAAAACTATAAACTCGGGTAAAATGTCTGGTCTTAGATGGGCACATAAGAAAACAAATGGAAAAAATAGCAATTATTTAGTTCAAATACATCATAAAGGGCTAAACCCTACCCTACAACATTGGTTACATCACTATTAATACATACACATTTTCTTTTCAAGTTGTTCATCATAGTCCTCAAAGCTGTCTTGTCCTGCCATGTATGCACTGTACGTTTGTTCAAAATAGTAGTACATGATCTACAAATACATGTACAAAGATTACATAATTTACAAACACATGTACAATGATAATGTGATCTACAAATACATGTACAAAGATTACATAATTTACAAACACATGTACAATGATAATGTGATCTACAAATACATGTACAAAGATTACATAATTTACAAACACATGTACAATGATAATGTGATCTACAAATACATGTACAAAGATTACATAATTTACAAACACATGTACAAAGATAATGTGATCTACAAATACAATGACAATGATCATGTGATCTACAAATACATGTACAAAGATAATGTGATCTACAAATACAATTACAATGATAATGTGATCTACAAATACAATGACAATGATCATGTGATCTACAAATACATGTACAAAGATAATGTGATCTACAAATACATGTACAATGATAATGTGATCTACAAATACATGTACAATGATAATGTGTCTTTTATACACAACAAATCAATTCAGCCAAATCAGTATATATAGAAAACAAGAGTACTGTGTGAGGGAACACAAAGGACCCGTGTCGGTGGAGATGACATGTGATTGTATTTGTTATCGTCAGGGTTTTGTAAACCTGGTAGGTATACACACAAGAAAATTATCATACAATGTACCAAATCAAACTCACCTTGGTCTCTGGAACAGAATTTTCAAAATCATCATCTACAGAAGGGAAATAGGAACTCTCAATTTCTCCTGAAAGCCCCCACTGAAACAAGATCAAACATTCATAACTGCTTTTAATATCCAAAATATTTTGCTAACTTATCATGTATAGGTAAACTTAATATGTGTTTACAAATATACTTGTTTTCTGTTCGTCTATCTAAGGTCTAAGTTGTAAAGCTACATTTGCAAAATGTTTGAAATAATATTCTACTGGTACTAATTCAATAGGACAAAAATTAGAATATAAACAGTATTCCTTTCTAGAATCTGAAACAAAAAGAATCAGTAGAGGAAGTTTCTATAAAACTTACATTCCCAATACACATCACAAGACATGCAATATTTCTGACAAATATTTTCAAAGTTTGCTTTTCAGAAAATGTACCCCACTGGAAAATCTTTAATCATGCTTATTGCATAATTACTTCCCTTTATCCTATAACTCTTGAATAAAACGATGAAAAAAAAAAATTGTATTTAGTTTTCATTTTCACACTGAATTCATTTTTAGAGTGACATCAAACAATATATTTTTAATGATTATGATGTCTTCTTTATTCCTAAGTGATCCCTTCAAATTCCTCTGAATCATCTGATTTAGTGAAGTATTCCATGAGGAAATCATCCCTCTCATCATCAACAAATAGTCAAATAAAAACATTTTGAATCCAAGGTCGCTTCAGTGAGGGAAACTGGTACCTTTGATAGTATTTTTATTAACCTATCAAATTACACATAATTACTGCAAAAGCATGCTGAAAAGGTATGACCATTTTTCATATTTAGACTGCCAGCAGTTGAGGTCATTCCCGTATTATTTTGGGATGACAGATACACTGTAAATGCTGCAATAAGCATGTATGGATGGACATTAGGTCAGGCTCATGGCATTTACTGCGATAAGAATGTTAAGGGTTAATACATAGCTCATATTATTCCAATCTAGATCCAGTACCTGTGTTTAAATTATAATTTTACTATAGAACAATCAATATTAAGTTTGTCCCTGGAATATGAGTTCATTCTCATAGATGTTTTCTAGTGAAGCACTAGCTATACATTGAAATGAGTGTAACGTTACCCTTATGAGATTGACGAGCCAGTTGAGGCCTGCCAATAGAGTGGGCCAGGTATGAGGACTGCCAACAGAGTGCATGGAACTCTTTGTAATAGTGAACGGATAGCCAAGCTGCTTAAAAATCTTCGGTACATCATCCCTGCTAACTGAACATTTCGGGTTCAGAAAACCATATATAAACTGAAACAAATTTAAACACATTCTACATTTTTTTCATATTCACCAAACATAGTTTACATTTTTTTTTTTATTCAGCACTTGAGAAAATAGCTCAAAATCAAATTCAGTTTGTATTGTCAGATATCTGAACAAAGTGCGTTAAGTAAATATGTCAGTGTAACATGTGTGATCATGGGTAAGATTCCTTTAAACAGAATAGCATACAACAATGGTGATTGATAAACAAACCTCAAATATCTTCATGAAGTCTCCACCAGTGGGCGATTGTAGCACTTTAGGAGATATAGACTGAGGAAACTGTCTTTCTGTTAAAAACTAAAACAAAACACAAGAAATATACTGATGAGCTGGCCCTCAGTTCCAAACCAATGGAACCTTTCAACTGCAATTCCCATAGAAACAAAAAACAGTATCTGTCATTCATTACACTATATTAATACAACTTGTAAAATACAAACAATGCTTGCATAAATAAATCAATATAAGATAAGTAATTTGATATATACATAATTTATGCTTACAAAACATTTCCTTTCTGATGTAGTGAATTATCTTAATTGGAGGTAAAATTTTTTATCGCTACTGAACCCAATATTTAATAGTGGGGTTGTATTTACCATGACAAGGTCTTTAATACATGATTGTTGGTAGGATTTGTTAGAGATTGGTCGAGGATCTTTAGTAATTCCAGTATGACCTCTCATCCCCATTCCACTCCCCCGCGACATTCTGAAAATTTCAAAAATTGCAAATGTTAATGTTTTCAAATCAATAATTCTCACATCCACTTTTAATATAAAAGTTCATTAATTGATAATTCTTTATAACAGCACTATTGACCATAAATACTGTTCATGTTTTATACAAATTTTAAAAAATGGTACACAACTAGGTATGAGTAAGTTATTCAACTAAGATGTGCCTCAAACAGCTACAACCACTAACAGGTATTTCACCTCATTCTAAATGCATTGTGTTAAAATTTAGTGTTATTCTGAACACTGAAGATAGTAAAGAGTATACAGCAGAGGATATCTTGTTTTGTAATATGAGATATCTTTGAGTGAAATATCTCAGGGAATAGTAACAGGTTGATATAAATAATATCCATCTTTAAACAAAAAAAAACAACAACAGGGAAACATTTTTTTTCCAGGTTTCATTTACACACATGACAAAGCTGTACTTAAGATTTTATTTAAGTCATGATATATAGTGACCTTTTTTTTTGCTGCTGGTTAGACCCATAAAAACTGTATCTTGAAACAGCATTACGGTGAGCACCACTGTTTGATGAACCCTGTGAATATTGACTCGACCATTTTTGCTGTGGTATGCCACTCTTTCTGTTAGAATCTGTATTGACACGCAGGGGACCACCTGACATGGATGACCGGTCTTGGGATGATGCACGCCGGCTGTGAGATCCATGAGATCCTGACAGGGAGGAACGCTCCATAGAGGATGCTCTTCTGCCATACGAACTTGATACAGATTTTCGCATTTTGACTGTAAACCAAGAAAAACAAATTAGGAATGGTATCAAAAACACAGGAGTCTAATTATATCAAAAACACTGGAGTCTAATAAGATCAAAAACACGATTCTGTATGATAAAAGGTTATAATCTAGAATTTATCCAAGTTTCCTTATTGCTGTATCTTTTTACTAATAATTTTTAAGTGTGAACATTGCACAGATGCTTCCCAAAGAAATAGGTAAACTGCAGCCATTTCAAGGGATTAACATCAACAATAGGGGAAAACGGTTTTTTATAAGGCCAGAAAAAATCTGGAATTTAGTTTACTGGAAGAAATCACATCTGCATCAGGCATATACAAATACCTTCAACAATGCTTTAGACAGACAACAGGGAAATCAAGAAATCTTTCATAATAACAGAGCTATAATTATCAAAGTAGAAATCAATAAAATGTTTGAATATAACGTTTTTAATAATAGAATGATATTTGGAGTCTGGTATAGAGGACGAAAGTCCTGCACCAAAAAGAAACTTACTTATAATTAAAACACATGTTTATGTTGTATAATTAATTGACTTTTGTGTTAAGTATGTTACATTATTCTTCCTATTGAGGCTTATATCAACGTAGAACATGACACTTGTACTCCCCATAGTACGCCAGCATAAACTTTGATACTGCTGCATCACAAAAATAATAAGAGTATATAATAAAATTATCATATCTATGCCAATAGTTGATATCAATAAATGACTAGTGTACATTAATTTGCGAAAAAACATTTGTATGAAAATTTTAGAAATTTACTGCAAAGTTGACTAGCTATATATAGCTGAGGAATGTTTAGTCTGTATATATGTCTCTGGTCTGAACAGCAATGCTCGTGCACATAACCGGGTCATCTGAGTCAAGACACACCTGGAATAATTCTTCTCGGGTTCACCACACACATACCTATGTCTGGTTAACTTACATATGCTATTCTTGGTGTATAATGAAAAACTAAAGAACTCAGAGAGCTTATCTACAATGTTTTTTAATGTGAAACAGTTACAACATCATTGTGTTAATGTTTATTTATGTCGTGGCAGTGTGAAATAGCTCAAACTAGGCAGACTCGTTAATTTTGTTCAATGTCCTATAAACAGCTGGGACGTGCAAGCTTTTTAAGGTTGGTGGAGGAAAGCCGGAGTACCCAGGGAAAAACCACTCAGCCACCGCAGCCCCTTCAAATCAGACAGTTTATATGGATTTACACGAATATAAATAGTCTTTTTTATCATGAAAATTATCAAAACAACACTATTTTGATCATGATCATATGAACAAAAACAAGTCTGGCACAACAAAGATACACATTAATACAGTGATATCATTGTAACTCTTTCACAACAAAAAAAGGTAAGCTCTCCGAATTCTGTATTTTTTGATAATAATATTGAAGTAACTGTTTGTAATGCTTCTGTTAATATACCTTAATAAATAGACCACATCAAAACATTTTGTGGAGGTGTTAATCATTGATTACAAACTGGTTATTTCTCAAATCTTACTCGGCACAAGAAGCACATTGACCGAGTCATGGCAGTTAGCAGGTTAGGCTAATGGAGAAATTTTTCAGAAATTATAAGCTGATCATATATTCTCACGTTTTAACATGTACAGTTCACCCAGATTTTATTTTTTCTTAAACAATGATTTCTTTTTTACTGATAACGAGTTGGATGAAGAGGTCATCTCAATAATGTATTTGATATCCCTTAAGTCGGTCCGAAAAATTTAAAATGTAAACAAATGTTCAAACTCAAAGTTGCAGGTGCGTGATAGAAATATCACCAACGAATTTTTGTTTAAATCCAAAATGATATCTAAATTCTGTTATTCTTTTGCCGATAAGAAAGTGATAAGAAGTGTTTAAACACTATAGTAAAGCAAGCTATTCTTACTTATCTCATTTGTCAAATGTTAGTTCGTCCAACTAAAAATCAAAACAACCGCTCCCGCTTTCCCCGGTTTGACGCATGCGTAAAGGAGATGGTATATGCGGGACTTGTATCGTATAATGTACGTTTCTCTAAAAAGTCGTACAAATTAATTTATGTAAATAAAATATTTATTTTTACACAGGCATAAAATAATAATTCATTCTTAATTTCAATAAATGGGTGTAAAAACAACGAATCCCGGAAATTATTCAGTGCGCATGTGCATCCGCCATGATAGCAAATATTTTTCTGAAAGGGAAGTTGTGTTAGTTGAAGTTGCAAAGCCTGACAATTTCGCTTCTCCAATGCTCACTTTTCATACACCAGAGGATGTTAAAGACATTGATTCATTTAAATAGGTAAATATTTCTTGAATACATGAACATCGTACGTGTGTACGTTTCTTGTTTCTTCTAGACAGGTGTTAACTTTTTCTTTAGTTCCTGAAGTTAGCAAAATAGAAACTGGCATTATTTACCAATGTTTGTTTTGACACACGTCTATGACTGTTTATTTAGTTTTACCTCAATGCACCTTTTGAAAATGGATCCGATGTATGCTGTTTTATAATACATTTCAAAAGTTTTTTTTATTTTGTTTTGTCCATCACAATCAAAACATTGTCGCATTGTCAAGGTTGTACAAACACGTCATTACTGATGTTGAAAATATTGAATAGTGTGTAGTTTGGCTTCATTCTCGTTTTTTCTTTCCTGATTATTTTATGATGTTTTGATTTAACATATTTTGTTGTGACAGCAGGGTTACCCCTGTCAGTCGCGCATCAGAACGTATACATATCTGCTACGGCAACGACTATGTCAAATCAGCTGATCAGTGTATACGTGTATTTTAATTTGCACGCGATGGTGTTTCCATATTATGTCTTTGAGACACATGTTTAGGTTTCTTTTCACACCGGCTACTTCATTGTGTCAATCAGATTTAAATTGGGTAGCTTAAGATAAACACACTCATAATTTGATAATGCAAATTATGTCACAGGTAGCCGAATGAGTGATCATGACTTATGTTGGCAAACATAGTGATGACTCATGACCTACATATACTCACCGGTAAACTCATTCATAAATCGGAAGCTCTTTTATCAATAATGACCACATGATACTTTGAATATGTCTGTGTAAATATTTTGTCTCAATATGACTCACATTAAAATCACAATGCCATGTACCTTGAAACATTTTGCATAAGACCTATTTCCAATATTATTTCATTTTTAAGTTCCTAGATCATAAGTATTCTGAAGCTTATAATTACTTCTAATGAGGTGGACAAGGGAACTTTACTACAGTATTCTATTCTAGTGTCCAATTCAATAAGAGGTACCGTGGCAGTGGGAATTTGTCTTATAGATATTTTCTAGTTTGTTTGGTTTATTGTTGTTTGATGTCCTATCAACATAGATGTTTAAAATTTTGCTAGTCTAGCTACGATCAATTTGCTTGGTTGAAAGGTCATCTGAAGATGACCCCTATATCTAACCAGCCACTGTTACATCTTCATAACAAAGTGTATAATGATGACCTGTATTTTAATCAGATTGAGGTTTTATATAATCACTGACATTGTGAATTTCAGTCAAATTAATTCACTAATAGGTCTAGCAATGACTAGCAAGTCCTACAGTCAGAATCAAAGGTCTTTGTGTGTATAAGTGAGGTTAGATAAAATATATAGCAGAGACAGATACGTAGTGACATTCTGATCCTAATAAAGATCGTTGTGATTACAAACAGGGGGGTGTTGTAGAAATTTGTAATATGCAATGACCAGACCTTGGCTGGAAGCAGGGACCTACAGACTCTAGGCAAACACTTGCTATTTGAGTTACACCTGCTAGCCACCAACGTTTAACCAAACCAAGTTTTGTTAATTCTTCCCTTCTTCAAAATAGTCAAAACAGGTAAAACAACAAGACCCTATAGCACCAAATGTAACGAGAGTAAACATGCAATGACCAGATCAGGACTTGAAATGGTCTCCTCTGAACTCAAGATGATGCTCTAACCATTTGACTGCCGTTTGAGCTTCCTGGTACACAGGGTTTGCATGCAAGTTTTGATAACTTCTACATGTTTTGTACTGTCTTGCTACATTGGTTAATCCTGATATTGCTGTCATGATATTGTATTGACTGGAAGGTCATGTGTTCTTTCCTGTCATCCTCCATTCCTAACAGGCTAATCTCAAACATCACAACCTGTACTAGCTTGTACCATCTGTTGGATTTGTTGGTTTGGTCTCATTAAGTTTGAAAAGTTGAAAAACTTTATGAAATTATGACTTGTGCAAAGCGATTATATAAGGTCTTGCAACAGACTATAGCTATATGTCATTGTGACACGATATTTGATTTTGATCAATGATTTAAAAGCTCAGGAAATAATAGAACAGTTATTAGTGTCTAATTATAGAATAGAACTTGTATTCTCTACTTCCTATTTCCTTGTGTTTAGCATGGTTAACCTGCAGGCCTATAGGCTATAGCTACATATATATGTGTTAACAGTAAATATTGACCATAAGGTTAGGCTTTGATTGATTTCAGTCCTGACACAAGATTGTATTTTATCTTTGTGCTATGTGTAATTTTTATTTCTGATTGCATAACAACCTAACAGATAAATACTTACCAATTACCTACATGAGGATTATACATACTCTTGTATACACATATCTTTGATGGATTTGCCAGAGGGAGTTCCCCTTGGCTATTCCCTGTTGTGAAGTGACCTTGTAAACAGTCTGTTAAGTAGTAATAGATGGTTGTTATTGGTCAGCTGATATGTAAGGCAGATATTTGCTATGTTGAGTTTCAGTTATAGGTAAGTTACCTTAAGTGTGATCGATTTTAAAATTTGACTGGTTATATATATTGTAAGTTTTAAACAGTTGAAATTGAAAAAAAAATATGTTATTATTAAACATTTAGATTTGGTTAAAGGTGTTGACATCATGCATACACCACAATACTACATGACACTGTATTTACTAATTGTATGCTACATGCCATTTCCTTAGTGACATTTACATTTTGTTGACTTGGCACAAATCATCAACATGTTTTATTATTGTTTATTTTATAGTCATTGTATATATAGATATATATATATCAATTAAATGTCAATAATTTAGTGACAATGTTTTTTTCCAAAAATTACATCATGCCGTAATACCAATTTAGTTACTCAGCATTTACCAGGAGAGCTTTGCCTGAAAGTTAACCCAGGTCTGTTAGAGAAAGTAAATTTTCAATTCCTTCCCCCTCCAAATTTTGGTGTAAATGTCAGGAAAACATGATTTTGTTTGTGAGAACAAGAAGCTCCAAATGACATCAGACTTAATAATAACAATGGATCAATGTCGTAGAAAACTGTACAAAGCTATTGTGTATCGTGCACTGTTGTAAGAGTAGGAAATCAATATGTGATAAATCAAAATACTGACTGGCTTCTGTGAAACCAAGTAGTGATGTTATACAGGTATTGATTCCTACATTATATTAATGTAATTAGTAATTAAAGAAAAAAGAAGTTAGAACTGTGTCCTTCATCAATTATTAACTATTTTTGATACTTGAAACTGAAGTTGAAGAAAAATTACTGATTATTTAATTTCTCTCAAACTTTTAGGAAGTATGTAGTTACTAAGTTAGATTTGTAGACTTTTTGATAAAATTCTCAAAGTATTCATAGCAGTACAATAATTGTACTGATATGAACTCGATATAGACTAGCTATATGGTATTGGTTGGTAATCCTAGTACAAATGTTGTACAGATGTATTTAACAGACTAGACTGACACTGTCAATACAAAAAAGAACTGATGGCAGATGCTGTAATAGTGAGTGTCATTGTTGTCCTGGGTAGGATGCTGAAGATTGTCTGTTCCAGACATATGGAGAGGTTAATGTTGGGCCACATATGTGTCTGGTAAACCGCAAGTGAACTTATAGTTCGTAGCACACACTTGTCAAAAATCTTGTTTATTAACAGCAGTGTACAATTCCATGAACCTAACATGTCAGGCATGTATATCATTTGGTCATGTGCCTAGTAAATATGTTACTTATTTTGTATTTATTGTAAAGATATAGAATAAAAACAAAAGGACCAACGGAAAGATGCTGTCATGTTCTATTTTCTTATTAGTGCTACTAAATTAATTTGTTGAATTATGCTCACAAGCCCCTGGTTTACTCCCATATATATTATATAATAAATAAAGTAAGGAAGATAATGATACAAAGTTTGTTGAATTATATGTTATTACACTGTATCTAACACTGTCAATTTGCTAGTACAGTAAATCTAGAGTGCATTTTGTTTTTGTCATTCATATTGACTATGAAATGCAACTTAAGACTGTTTAGTTAAATAATTTTGATGTATATGAAGTGATGGTATAGGCAGGATACACAATTAAGTTGTTTAGATACCTAGGTGTGTCCTACGTGATAGCTATCGTGTCACATTACTATTTATAGTTTACAGCCGGTTACAGCTGCGTATATATGGGGTGGTTCTATATATACCCTGTACACATATTATACAGGACAGACTTAGTTACAATGTTTTATCTCAAAAATCAAAATTCTAGTTCTTCAAGAAAGTTTATATTCATTCAGCCTTTGCATTGTGTGTATTGTATATTATATACATATACAACATTGGTTTATCATGAGAGTAAAGTGTCACGGTGTTTATTGTCTGGGTTGTATTTCTCCTACTTATTTATGCCTGGATTAAGTAAAGCTCAGACAGTGGCTTAAGTGTCTACACACAATACTAAACTGGCTAGTTTCTGTTGGTAAAACCACACACAATATAATGACTGTCATCAGCATTGTCACTTTATGTACAGGTATAAAACTGGTATAACAGAAAAAAGTCATACACAACGACAAATGAGACTAATTAAAATTCAACCAAATCTTTTATCTTGATATAAGGAATGGTTTTACACAAGGACAAATGAGACATTAATGTTTCAACCAAATCTTTTTATCTTCGTACATGAACTGGACTTAAAGAATTTTGAGTTTTTTAAAGTTTTACAATGTAATTATGTTTTATGGTATTAATTCATTCATTTTTAGTTAATATCTGAATATATTTCAAGATGCTTGTTTAGGCAGAAAATGAATCCATTGTGAATTTCAAAACTTTGATACCAATACACAAATCGTGGTTGATCATATACTGTATATACAAAAGAATAGAATTGTTGTATTATTAGCTATATATTGTATTTTGTAGAATGTCTTCTATGATGTGTCCATCTGATTACAACACTGTCAAACATAGATCTCTTTCAATATTATTTTCAGTTTGAGCAAGAAAGAAAATTCAAAAGTAGGCAAAAATCTATTGATCAGCAAGTCCAAAATCTGATTTGCAAAATATTGCAATGAATAGTACTAATCTGGACAAAAATGTTTATACATTCTTTTAGGTGAACTTATGAAATATAATCCATATATTGTAAATGTTGAAATTTTGTACTAGTCCTGACATAGCAATCCTGTCCGGTGAAATTAAGTATTCGGGCTATATTTAGAAGCGTACGAGGTAGTGGCCTTGGAATATAAATTAGTTTCAGTAAGTTGTCTCTGTATACATGTATATTATGTTCATGTCGCTATACAAACAATGCATAAAGAGGCTTGTTTTCAAAGTATGTTTTTATGTGAAACTGGAAATTCATACAGCTTTTATATGGCAGGGCATAAACATGCCCCTATCAGAATAAGACCTGTTCAAGTAATCAAGTAATGGGGCCACGGTGGCCGAGTGGTTAAGGTGTACCGTCACTTTAACAGTAGCCCTGCACCACGTGCACTGGGTTGCAAGTTTGAAACCTCCGTGGGGCAGTTGCCAGGTACTGACTGTAGGCTGGTGGTTTTTCTCCGGGTACTCCGGCTTTCCTCCACCTTCAAAACCTGGCACGTCCTTAAATGACCCTGGCTGTTAATAGGACGTTTAACAAAAACAAACCAAATTAAGTAATCTGGTTTTTTTTCTCACCCAAATACATGTACATAGGTGATCAGCAAGATATATATTGCTAGAACATAATAGTATTTCAAGCCCAAATTAGAAGTTTCCTTATAAGAACTAATACTTGATATGATATTTACTTCTTTTGTCATTGTAAATGCTGTGTAATCTATTGAGATACACTCTTTGTATTGGATATGAAGACATTTAAAGTACACATATTTATTTAGCTTAGGATTCAGCTGGCTGTAGGTAAATCCATGGCAATATTGATGTAATTATATAAAGTAGTCTGGTGATTGGAGTAATGGAGGGGTTTTAACCAACGGAAATGTTATATTACTGTGTATGGCATAATGGACAGCTTTTGTTAAATGGCCGGACTGGTTGTCTGTGTTAAAAGTCGGTTAGAATGTCCTACCCTAATGTTGGAGTGTGGTGAATATGTGGGCGGGCCATCTGATACATTGTGTGTTATAGGAAACCATGTGGTAAATAACAGGCAGTGCTGATAGCTGTATGTTGGTACTTTTAAACTTGGGATCCTATCTGTTGTCTTCATTCTAATTGTTTTCCTTGTATTATAATGTCTGTCTTTAGTTGAGTGTTTGCTTTGTGAGGAAGGTTTTGTGTTGTCCCCTGGCCAAGACAAACCAGAGTCTTAAAAAAATTGTAGTTGCTACTTGCTACTCATGCTTATATTAATGCTCAGCATTTTGGGAGTATGGTGACTGCCTGGTTCACCTGTTGTCAGTATAATGTGTCAGGGTGGGGTGTCCTGCAGGATGTCTTATAATAAGTAGTATGCTTCATTGAGGTCTATCACAAATAGCTGAAAATATCCGCAGTCTCCCAATCACACATGTCACACATGTACACTCACCACACTCAGGTAGCTCATTCACATACACATGGGAGGCTGTCCTGATCATAGCTGTTGAGGTAGGACATCATACAATATAAAACCAAACTGAACTAATGTAAGTCTATATATGGGGATATTGTTGAGACGTAGGGGTTAACAGGTCTAGACTAGTGATATTTCTTCCTCTGTTGATTTGGTGCAATAGGTCACAAGTTAGAGGTCCATATTACGCATATGTATTATAAAATTCAATCACGATTTCCTTAAAGATTTCTGTAAAATGTAAATAAATGATAAATTTCTAACAATATAAATGTTAATTGCTTTAAATAAAAAAAAAATCTAACATTTTTTGCTGATATTCACAGACAATTTGTCAATCATAATTTCAAGATATTTACAGCAGTAGATGTAATGTGCTATAACTGATTGTTGATCCCTGGCCCAGGTGGGAAGTTTGGTTAGGATTACCTGTGTCGGTGGATAGGTAGTGATAATGGGTAGGAACAAGGAGTTCTCTGTCACTACCGCTGCAGCTGTCCTTGTTAGTGTCCGTCAGACTGGTAATTGATCACTTGTATTTTGTTTTATCTATTGTGAATCAAAAAAAGCTGATCCATTGTATAGTTGTTCTTTTAGGTTTTCCAATGTGCCTCAGGTTTATAATTCTATAGACTGCCGTCCCTGTGTTAGGAAATAAATGAACAGAAACATCTTACTTGTAAAACTAAACTTGGTGACGTTAGATCTTCTAAGTGATTTATCTGTTATAATTATACCCCGATTTTCATCTCTCGTCGATAATAGTATGTGAAGAAACAAGATAACAATTTCATTCAATTATGTTAAATGTGTGGTATTTCTGTTGGCAATATATTTCTTGAAGTAATTTTTATTAAAAAATAAATAAATACATTTAAATGAGACATTGCTTATGTATTGATTTCTCATACCGTAATTAAATTGTAATTAACATACACTGTATATATGGTAGAACAATAACTATAATCAGCTTGAAAAGTAATTGAAATACCATTTTTTGTGTCGTCTTCAACAGATGTTGGAAAGGTTGCACATAAATATTGCTTTTTCCGATGGTGACTGCTTCAATGATGTAAAAGTTTTGAATTTAGCTCTGTTTCTGACAAAGCTAGACCAACAAAACTTCAATCATAAATGAAGCGTGGGTAGTAGGCCCTAATACACGAAAAATATTTCATTGATTTCTGCATTTTGGGGTAAGAAATGAAATTTCTAGACTTTGGAAAAAAATCAACATTAAGGTTGCCTTTAGCTCTAGCATATATTATAATTAGGCTGTTTCTGACAAACTTTAGAAGCTAGAGCAATCAAACTTTGGTTAAATGTGTATCGTAGGATGGATAGCTGAATGCATTATAAGCTTTACTAACATTTCTACTATTTTTGTATTTTGGATAAAACCTCAAATTTCTGGACTTAGAAGAAAATCATTGATTTTCATAATTAGTCTCTTCAAATATATCCATGCTTATAATTAATATGTTGACAAAGCAGGACAGGTGACACATATAGTTATTGGTAATTCTTATCTTGATGTTTTCATAGCATAGAAACATAAGAAATGGTGTGGCCATCACCTTCTTAACAAGAGGGCAAAAATAAATGTTGTGCTAAAGTTTGACTTTAAAGCAGCTGAAACTGCATGTATCACCGATGGCAGATTCTCCTTGCAAAGTATGCTGAATCAATATGAATATCATGCAGTGGCAGAAAAAAACCTCACTGAGTCAATACTTCCTGTTTTCACATGTGTTATAGTACTTATACATGTAGCAGCATTTCAAAGAAATTATGGAATTTTATTTACAATACAAAATTTTTAATATAGCACATTAGTGACTTTACAAGTGAATCCTGTAGGTCTATCAACACAGATGATGTATAACTCTCCTGTTCTGTTTATTGATTTGCCTCACAATAATCATTATCACCTGTTAGTCGTTATGTTTAATTACGCTGGTTATCTGCAGGTGACCACAGCACACTATGGCTACCACTGATGTGGATGTAAACAGTGTCCTTCTTCAGGAGCTGAGAAACATGTACCCAGAAGTCCCCGAGCGAGTCGTCACTACTCACATGATCAAGGTGAGAGGTCAGTGTGGCAGTTTTTGCTTATTTCATCACTAATCTTCATCTTTTTCTGAACTAACTTCTAACATTTTTAGCTATGAAGTTTTAAAAATGTCTTTGAAGATTTTATCAGAATTATTGTTGATTTAATATCATCAACCGTGAAAGAAAAAAAAAACTCTTGACAGGGTTACTGTTTCATAATTGGTTAAGATAACAAAGGTAGGCTGTAACATAATATAGCATTGCATTATATTCTTTGATATTTATATATATATATATATATAATCTGCCTTAAATTGCTTTATTCTTTTCTGTTTATAAAGATTTTCATTTCTTGATGTATATACTACAGTAATGACAATGTAATATATTACATGTAAGCAAACTCATAAATGCATTGTGATAATTGAAAAAAAAAAACAAATTTCCAGCACAGGAATGACAGAGCTAAAGTGATCCAACTACTAGATCAGGAGGGACCCCAGTATCTTTTTGAAAAGCCATTTTATGATCCCATTCAGAGGAGAATGGAAAACTTAACTATTTCACAAACTGAAGGACGAACAAGAAGTGACTCTGGATCGAGTGGAGTAAGCAGTACTAGTACAAACAGTGTGTCAAGTGTGTCCTCAGTGCCATATGGAGGAGGAAATTCACGGCCGCCGCAAGATGCAACTGAGTTTAGTCAGTATATGAGTCCGAGTGCCCGGAGCACCAATATACCAAACATTAATTGTGATGTGTTTTCCCCAAGTTCCCCACAAGTGTCCACACCTATGGCATTAGGGAGGGTAGATAAACCCCATTCTAGACTTCAGCCAATTCAAGTGCTACATGTGCAGACATCGCAGGGGCAGTCGTCCACTACGGGCAGTGAACACAACAGTCCCCCTCCGCGTGTGTTAATACAGGTGAACCCGCGCACCAATAATCACAGTGCCCAGACTAATCAATATCAACATCAATACCAACATCAGTTGTCATATCCGAGTACAAATACCACGCAACATAAGTGGCGGTCACAGTCGTCGGTGCCTGGGAACAACTACAACACATATACCCCACAGGGTCATAATTACCTAAACACTGGAGGTGGCATCAGTCCCGGGATACACACAGTGGATAGACAAACGTATCGCAAGCCTCCAGTCAGTCCCCAGCCCCTCGAGAGTGCAAAGACTTCCCAAAGCCATATATCATTTCCCTCTCAATATGGAGGCCATTCACAACCGAAACAAAGCCAGTGGAATGTTGGATCACCTAGTACTTCAAGTGGTTCTCATAGTGGTCAGCAAATGTCCATGGCCATGATATACCTTGGTGGGGCCAACAAGCCTGGAGGCCATGGAGCCTTGTATAACAGTGGTACCAGTGCTGGCGCGCAGTACAATCATTCAGGATCCACACCTGGCATGCATGCCTCTCACAGTGAACCGTATCTACATGGTGGTTACAACCCTTCCCTTCACCAGCAACCACAGACCCCTCAGGGGGGCAGTAATGCCACCAAACCCCTGTTTATCAAGGTTGCCAGTATGACAAACCAGGAGAGTGGATCACCCTCACAGTATAGATACCCGTTAGAGTCACCGTCTAGTGTGGGATCAATAAACGCTCCCCATGTGAACTCTCGATACGGAAATATGGGTGGGGACATTCCCAGTAGGGCAGGACCTCCAACTGGGGTTGGCCACCCGGGCTCCTATGTTGGACAGTTATATTTAAATGAAGTGGTAGGTACAACTGGCAATGGTTCTTCTAGTCAGGGGGTTGATGTGGGGCCATTATTTATGAACTATCCTCAAGTTCCTACTACCTGTCGGGTGCCTGGACATCCACCCATGTCAGGAAACACTTCACCCCCTCTCCTTCCCGCCAGAACAGGAATTCCTCCTCCTCAAGTAGGAAATCCCTCTTCCATGTCCGAAAATGTGATAAATAGAAAAATTATGGATTCTGGGGAATCGCAACACATTTCACTTGCAACGTTCCAGCCTTTAGTGTCACCAGCATCTAGTCAAAGTAGTCTGAGTTCTGAGTCCTCATCTCAGCGGGAAATCCAGAGGCCAAGGTCGGGTAGTGTGCAAGAGGAAGCTGATTATATTTCAGGTATGTTGTACATAGTGTTGTTCCGACGAGAAATTATAATTGATATCTATTCGAAAAGGCATCTGATTCCCGACAATCAATTATAAAATGTCAACATTGATGATTGTTTTAAAAACCGGAAGTATGATTTCTACTTTCATTTTAACTAAAGATAATGTGAGTTCTTTGTCATTTATTCTTATTGATTAGCTCTAACTTCTTACCAATCATGTTATTTAAACATAATTAATAGCAAACAATAAATGATAAGTGTTCCTCAACAAAGACAAATTGGGTCACAGGGGAAGTCTCCCATGCTCAACTTACTGTTGTGAAATTATCAGTATATCTGTATAACTCAGGTTTAGGTCATGTTGTACAGTATAAATCAGGTTTAGGTCATGTTGTACAGTATAACTCAGGTTTAGGTCATGTTGTACAGTATAACTAAGGTTTAGGTCATGTTGTACAGTATTACTCAGGTTTAGGTCATGTTGTACAGTATTACTCAGGTTTATGTTATGTTGTACAGTATACCTAAGGTTTAGGTCATGTTGTACAGTATAAATCAGGTTTAGGTCATGTTGTACAGTATAACTCAGGTTTAGATCATGTTGTACAGTATAACTCAGGTTTAGGTCATGTTGTACAGTATAAATCAGGTTTAGGTCATGTTGTACAGTATAACTCAGGTTTAGGTCATGTTGTACAGTATAACTCAGGTTTAGGTCATTGTTGTACAGTACAACTCAGGTTTAGATCATGTACAGTATAAATCAGGTTTAGATCATGTACAGTATAAATCAGGTTTAGATCATGTTGTACAATATAACTCAGGTTTAGGTCATGTTGTACAATATAAATCAGGTTTAGATCATGTTGTACAGTATAAATCAGGTTTAGGTCATGTTGTACAATATAACTCAGGTTTAGATCATGTTGTACAATATAAATCAGGTTTAGATCATGTTGTACAGTATAACTCAGGTTTAGATCATGTTGTACAGTATAACTCAGGTTTAGATTATGTTGTACAGTATAACTCGGGTTTAGGTCATGTTGTACAGTATAACTCAGGTTTAGGTTATGTTGTACAGTATAACTAAGGTTTAGGTCATGTTGCAAAATTGTATAGTATAAATCGGGTTTAGATCATGTTGTACAGTATAACTCAGGTTTAGGTCATGTTGTACAGTATAAATCAGGTTTAGGTCATGTTGTACAGTATAACTCAGGTTTAGATCATGTACAGTATAACTAAGGTTTAGGTCAAGTTGTACAATATAACTCAGGTTTAGGTCATGTTGTACAGTATAATAAGGTTTAGGTCATGTTGTACAGTATAACTCAGGTTTAGATCATGTTGTACAATATAAATCAGGTTTAGGTCATGTTGTACAGTATACAGCAGGTTAAGGTCATGTTGTACAGTATAACTCAGGTTTAGGTCATGTTGTACAGTATAACTAAGGTTTAGGTCATGTTGTACAGTATAAATCAGGTAAAGGTCATGTTGTACAATATAAATCAGGTTTAGATCATGTTGTACAGTATAACTCAGGTTTAGATCATGTTGTACAGTATAACTCAGGTAAAGGTCATGTTGTACAGTATAACTCAGGTTTAGATCATGTTGTACAATATAAATCAGGTTTAGGTTATGTTGTACAGTATAACTAAGGTTTAGGTCATGTTGCAATATTGAATAGTATAAATCGGGTTTAGATCATGTTGTACAGTATAACTCGGGTTTAGATCATGTTGTACAATATAATGCAGGTAAAGGTCATGTTGTACAATATAACTCAGGTTTAGATCATGTACAGTGTAAATCAGGTTTAGGTCATGTTGTACAGTATAACTCAGGTTTAGATCATGTTGTACAATATAACTCAGGTTTAGATCATGTACAGTGTAAATCAGGTTTAGGTCAAGTTGTACAATATAACTCAGGTTTAGGTCATGTTGTACAGTATAAATCAGGTTTAGGTCATGTTGTACAGTATAACTCAGGTTTAGGTCATGTTGTACAGTATAACTAAGGTTTAGGTCATGTTGTACAGTATAAATCCGGTTTAGGTCATGTTGTACAGTATAACTCAGGTTTAGGTCATGTTGTACAGTATAACTCAGGTTTAGATCATGTTGTACAATATAAATCAGGTTTAGGTCATATGTTGTACAGTATACAGCAGGTTAAGGTAATGTTGTACAGTATAACTCAGGTTTATGTCATGTTGTACAGTATTACTCAGGTTAAGGTCATTTTGTACAATATAACTCAGGTTTAGGTCAAGTTGTACAATATAACCCAGGTTTAGGTCATGTTGTACAGTATTACTCAGGTTTAGGTAATGTTGTACAGTATAACTCAGGTTCAGATCATGTTGTACAACATAAATCAGGTTTAGCGCATTCAGAAATGCTTCAATTTCATAATCACTCAGATAAGCCAATCACATTTCTGACATACATTTAATTCAAAGTGTATTTCTCAATGGTATTTGTGTATGTTATACTCATATTGTAACGTCGTTCGTAAATACATATATATTTTGAAGAATTCCATTGTTTTGTTAAAATATTTAAGCTGATAATTGAGGTTGTGAGAATTCTAAAGTAAAATTCTTTCAACATGAAATGACAAAGTTATCATGACTAAATCCAATTCTTAACATTTAAAACAAACTATGAAAGGACAGAGACTAAATATAGATTGAAAACATTTATTGATGTATTTCAGCATCTACATTGTATTGCAGTTATAGAGTTGAAAATAATGTTCTAATGCACAATCATATAAATATTTGTTTCTAAAGCCTGTCATTTTGGAAAAGCAGCAGAAAACTAGCCTGTTGTGTATCAACTTTCCTAAAATAAGTGGATTTTATAATTTCTTTTAGTCTGAGTGTGTATACCTGAAATATTTCTTATTAATATTTATGCTTACAGAAATCATGGAATGTTTTTTCTAGCTGTTTGTATGGATATTTTTTCAAAAAATATACTTGTATATATTTCCTTTTTTTTCAGCTTTACTTCTTTTCCAAAAGGAGAGAATGAGTAAACTTAAGTTAGACCTGGAGTCAGAGCTGAGGAAATTAGCAAAAATTCGCAATGAGGTGACACAAATGGAAAAAAATATGTTGGATCGAACGAGAACAAGAAACCTGAACTTCTCTCCACATGTGAGTGTTGGGTATATGTATTTTACCCCTAGTATAGTAATGACGTACATTTCATGTTACTGTTGTATTGGGATTTATTGTAGTTTTGCTTACTTTACATGTAATCTTATCTAGAATGCCACTGACTTTAGTCAATGCGACAAATTCTACAAATAGGTAAACCAATAAGTAATTAAAAATCTAGAATACAAACATTTTACAATAAAATTATATTTATTTTTCTACAAACTTGTATTTTACAAAGGCCCATCTTCAAAAAGACATTTATGTCTCCTGACAAGACAAAACAATGGAATATAATGAGACTTAACAAATTTCGTTTATAATAAACTAGCGTCATGTCCGTAGAGTTATGAAACACAGAAAAAAGATGTAAAAAAAATAAACAATTTTTTTAAAGTGTTACAATTAGTTTCTTTACCAATTTGTTGAATTAGGCAGTGAACTTTGGGTAGTACATTATGTTATACTATTAATCTAAACCTAATTCTATGTTGATGTGACGAGAGCCACTAAGGTTATAGGTTGTGTGTAGTGATATGCTGCTGCACTGTTTTAGTTGGAGGATGTAGCTAGACTACGAGGCCACAATATGAAGTTACAGGCAGAGATCCAAGTGATGACACGGGAGGTGGACATGTATAACAATGGACAAAGTGAGTGGACAAATGGAATAGCAAATTTTCTACTTCGTACCTGTAGTGAAAAAGAAAAATTACTGCTTTATGGTTGAAATCATTTTTAGGTCAACTGGTTAGAGGGCCAAAAATGATTCGCAAGGAATGGTTCACTTATTGTTCGTCATTTAAAAAATTCCAGATTATGGTCCATTGTTATCTTCATTGTTCTTATGTCCTTTGTTCAAGTATCTGCTTTGTGCTTGGAGTTAATTTTAAAAATGTTCTGGCCTTTAAAATCTTAAATTCAACCTCTCATCTTAAAGATGATCACAATCTGCTAGGAGAAATCGATATTGTAATTGACAATACTGTATTCAATATTATAATTTACAATACTGTGCTCGATCTAATAAGCCCTGATAAGTTGCACCCCCACCTTTTCTTGGGAAATAATGATTGGTGTACTAATTGAAAGATTTAAAAAAAAAAAGTCCTTACCTCACTGATCTGCCAATGTAATCATAAGTCTTCAAATCAGATATTCTGGATTGTTTTTGCTACATGAAAGTATGTAAGTAAAAGCCGATATTTTTTTACACCCAAGTTTTTCACAGAAACTTTTCCCTTTACATGTTTTATTAAGGACATCCCCTTTTGCACAGTGCACTTATTAGGTTGAATAAGGTATGTTTAATTCAAAAAGATGAAGAAATAAATGTCTATTCTATGTTTCCTTTTATAGCTCCTTTGGGTGTGTTAGATCCACTGGAACAACAGAATTTTTTCCAGAACATGAACCCCGGTCAGAGAGGTTCTATTTATTCCCGACCTCCAGCACCAACACCGACAAGTGAAAGTAAGTGACTGGACAAACCTGTGAACATTTATTTATATTTAAATGTTCATGGTTTAATTTCCTGTATTTTAAACAAAATTAAAATGTTAAACACATGTGAATGTTGTGTAAAGGATTTTGCAGAGAATATGTGCCCAATAAGTCATGATTAAGATCTTTGTCTAATGTAGTACTTTGACATATTACAGCGCCCCCGCCTATACCCCCAAGGATCCACCATGTGCCTCCCCCTCCCCCTCCTCAGCCTCTCACAACATCTGGCGACTTAGATGGCGATGGCGAACAGTGGAACTGCTCAGCCTGTACTTTTCTCAATCATCCTGCCCTCAACAAGTGTGAATGCTGTGAGATGCCACGGATGAATGCCACACCGCCCACCACAGGTAGGGTTTGCCATGCCCACTCGGCTGCAGGACTTTGCTACTGCCATGATAAGTGATGGAGGTAGGCCTAGTGTAGGCCACTTTACTACATACCATAAATTTGGGGTGTGTGTCACACATTCCACACCATGAGGGACATGTGTGACTGGTGCCACACCCATAGGAAGTGTGTGTAACCACACCCATTACACTTCCACTGTGCCAAGACTAATCATTAGAAAGAGATGTTCTGAAAGCATTAGGAAAGTTATGGTCTTGACAGATCAGTTGATAACCATGTGGCATTGAAGAAAAATGAGATCTATAGGCAGGAAAAGGCCACCAGGCTTTTTGGATTTCAGTTATTTGTTAGGCTAGAGAGCATCTGTCTTGGTGGGAAGTTTATGCCAGAAGAGTTAGATACTGTAATTAGTTGTACCTTTCGTAAGAAGATGTATAAGACTAAAACATTGTCATTACTAAGGTCAGTGACTGTCTTTTTCTAAAGACTTGCAAACAAATAGATAGATCAGAACCTTGGTAGCTTTTGATAGTTTTCTTATTGGAGTGTGGGTTCAAGTAAAGTATAGGTGTAGACAGGTGTGACGTCCCACAGTAAGGAGGTGATTGGTACAGTACAGGTGTAGACAGGTGTGATGTATGACAGTAAGGAGGTGATCGGTACAGTACAGGTGTAGACAGGTGTGACGTCCGACAGTAAGGAGGTGATCAGTACAGTACAGGTGTAGACAGGTGTGACGTCCGACAGTAAGGAGGTGATCAGTACAGTACAGGTGTAGACAGGTGTGATGTCTGACAGTAAGGAGGTGATTGGTACAGTACAGGTGTAGACAGGTGTGATGTCTGACAGTAAGGAGGTGATCAGTACAGTACAGGTGTAGACAGGTGTGACGTCTGACAGTAAGGAGGTGATTGGTACAGTACAGGTGTAGACAGGTGTGACGTCTGACAGTAAGGAGGGGATTGGTACAGTACAGGTGTAGACAGGTGTGATGTCTGACAGTAAGGAGGTGATCGGTACAGTACAGGTGTAGACAGGTGTGATGTCTGACTGTAAGGAGGTGATCAGTACAGTACAGGTGTAGACAGGTGTGATGTCCAACAGTAAGGAGGTGATCGGTACAGTACAGGTGTAGACAGGTGTAGACAGAATCTGACTAAAGATAGTTATGTGTTCAATCAGATGCTATACAATAATATTTTCTTGGCTTTGTTTTGCACTTGACAAGGTTTAGCTTCATGGCTATAATTACAAAATGGCTGATCCATTGACTCAACATAATACAAGCAGTTGTCTAATCTTAGAATGTGGTACTTTTGTGAAACTTTCATTGGCCTTCATTTGAGCTATGAGTGACCACTATTTTACTTCGATATCAGTGAACTTATTCTGAGGTAATGAAACATTACAATATCTGTGACAGCACTGGTGGTTATCAGGATGGGTTTCTGCATGAACAATTTTTTTTTGTTCTATTATTATTTCTTTGGTTTTATTTGTGGTTGTACTTTCATTTGCATTTTACTTATACACATTTTACTTACCACACTTTTAGAAAAAAAATATTGGTATTTGGATTATTTCAGAAAAAAACATATAGGGGTATGGTTAAAAATGTTATGGCATGTTAGTGCTTAGCATTTGCTATTACTGTACTTGTACTTGTATTTACAAAGGTTAGGTAAGCAACAATCAGATATTGCTTATCTCCAGATATGACTAAGATTTGTGGTGAGTTTTTATCTGTGATTTAACAATGTTGAAAATGGACTAATGGGATGCCATGATGGTAAATAGTGGTTTTGATATTTCCAGATCTATTTGATGAATATCATGATGACAGCCGACACAATGAGTTAAACGATGCAGGCAATGATTTTGAACTTGTTTAATTTGATTGGTTAAGATTTCAAAGTGTTAAAGGTATGTAAACCTGGTACAGTAATAAAACAGATGTTATATATACTCCAGCCTGCTTATACAGTAAAATGGGGTTTGATGTAACCAAAGGCACCCAAATCATTGTCATACCTCCTCGACTTCAATTCCCCATGATTTTAACTGTTATAAGCTGTGTAAGCATTAGTGAATTTTGTAAAAAATAAATTGCTTAGAATTTGAACTATATTTGGATTAGGGTTCTAAGAAATCTCATCTCCAGTTATTGGTTGTAAACTTGTTTTACTGTATGGTAGTATTATAGCGTTCTGACTCACTAGGTGGCTGCTTGCATTGGTGCTTATGCTCTGCTTTTAATTAATGGTTTAAAGTCTTGTTTATTTGCATTTTAGTAACTTTCTAACACTTTTAGCATGAGCATTTTTTTTTTACTTCACAATGTTAATGCTAACAAATGAAACGGGACCATAGATATTTTATCTAATTCCTGGTATGCATTTTAGTTCTTTGATAGAAGATTTTGGAAAACCTGTCTGTGTTCTCGAATAGATTTGCACTACAGTTTGGTGTCTTTGTTTACAAGACTAGTGCATGATTATAAATCTGTCGTCATTATACATGTAGATGTGGTGGTATTTCCTGTAAGTCACAAATGATCCTGACTTGATGTTGTTGTACTTTGTTGTACTGACATGAATGCCTTCTATATATGTGATCAGTTGATTGGTATATAGAGACTCATTTTAAAACCAAATATTCACTTTTGTCTTTTTAGATTTTGGGTCATCATCATGTTACTTCAAAATTTGTGTAAAAGTTTCCAATTCTACATGTCTGTGTTTTCGAAACTCATTTTAAAAATTCTGTGTTTAATTGATAAAATCTAGGCTTCTCGACAAATTATTTTCGTGTTGTGTGTATTCAGTGAAATTTCTATCACCACCAATGTTCACCTACACGCCTTGGTTCTGGGTTGCTTTTCATGTGTATGCTGACAAGCACCTGCAGTTTATGCTTTGATCTCTTAGTTACCAGTCTATTGATACATATCTCCTGAAAAGTCAGCAGAACATTAATAAACATATTTCAAATCATATCCATTTTTTATTCGGTTTCTGTTTGGATAAAGTTTTGATGTCAAAAGTTACAAGATAATCCTAGCTTGCCTCTGTTTCTCGTCCTGAAGTTCTGCTGGCTACAGACATGTGCCTTGGTGTACTCTGTATTATCCTGCCTTGTATGGTGTGTTGTTTATTTTTATTTACAATTTGTTTCTTCTCTCACTGTTTTGCAGGACCCACACATCCTCACTTGCATGGAACTTGACCATTGACCCCCACCAGTGCTGTTTCCAGGCCACAAGCCATATACTATTTCAAAGTTTAAGAAAAAAAAATCAAATAAGGTCTTTGAAAATCAGGCAAAATTAGAGATGAGAAAATTATACTGATGCATGTGAAACATGTTTTATTGGACAAGTGATGTCAGTAATTTCTACATTTGTTTCAACAAAGATATAAATTACTGGTGTAACATCCTCCACACTCTGGATTATCAACAAAAGTAATGGTCTGAATTTAGGGCAGGATGGCTTCAAGTCTACACAGAATGGAGTAGAAAGTTCTGGTGGGGTTAAATTCCAGTAACTCTTAAAGAGAAAAAGGACAAGTGTAATATTTTGTGGGAAATCCTAACTACATCTGGAACCATTGTTTGTGTCATTGTTGACAAATGTTGCTGTATAATTATGTAGAGCTATCATCCAAGACTTGTGGAAGTCAAATGTACCTATCTGTGCATTGTCAGCATCACTTTTGAAATTCTTGTGTTTAACACTGTATGGATTTGTAAATTAAGCCAGTATATTTTTTTTTGGAATCAAAAAATTTGGTTTATCACCAACATAATGCATCATTGTGTTGTTCAATTTTCAAATCCAGTTCCATTAAGTAAAATCTACAGCAGATAATTCAGATAAATTTTACAGATTTTTTTTCTTTTGAAAAGCAATTACCGGGTATCATTGTCACATGAACAAGTTTCTGAGTTTTCAAGGTCAAATTGTAGTTAAAACATGTTTTCCTTGATCAATATGTTTGTCTTTTAAAAGATCAAGCTTGTAATCTTTAATGGTGTTGATGAGAACATGGTCACGTTGAACATGAACATTATATTTCAGCAATTTTAACAAAGATATCCTTAGATAATGAGGAAATCAACATTTTGAAAGACAGTTCAAAAATATACTTTATTGGTCTTATTTTGTCGAAAGATTAATTTCACTTTACAAATACAAGAAAAGAATTTAAATAGCAAAAATTCAGTGTTGACATTAACTAATTATAGTATGTGTGTCTTAAATACAATTTCTTATGCAAGTTCATTGTTTTCGCAGTTAAATAGTTTTGTGAAAAGTTTATTTAGGTAAGATGCATTTTTGAAATCTTGTTTTTTATTGATTTCAAAGAGTCTAGAGGGCCAGATGTTTTTATACTGGCATTGAATTGCATTTGATACAGAAAGATATTCAAATTTCATTGTCCTCAATTCATCCTTCAAAGTTCATTGACAAGGCACTGAACATAATGGGTCGATTGTCAAAACTTGGTGTAAAATGTTCATCATACATCAAGTTTATCAACATATTTCATCGGCTGTTAATGAATTGACATCGCAGAAATGTTCATTTTACTGTTTATTAGTAGCACTGAGATGATTTAACAATACATACATTAAATATAGATCTATACTGATATATACAGTTTTTAATGCCAGGTTTATTGTGTAAATTCTAATCAAGTCAGATTAACTACTTTTTTTATCTGGTATGGAGACATATTGATTTGCATCAATTGTTGCTAGCTAATTTGTATACAACTCATATAAAAACCATCCATAATAATGAGATACCACCATCACTCTGGAGACTCCTCTCAGATCTAATAAATTCATCCATTGATTTGTCAGAATAAGTGTCTGAACACACTGTTATAAGTTGTTTGGGTATGAGGTCATTTTAGGTAGAGTTTCTGTTCCAATTGTTGGTTGCTTGAATTAAATTGAATTCAACAGTGAAAATAAGATTTGGATAATTTAGTATATTACAATAATCATCTCGCAGGTAGACAACCGTAATATAATACGTTTACTATAATATACTACATTTCACAGACATCCATCAACAATATAATACTATACTACATTTCACAGACAGACATCAACAATATAATACTGTACTACATTTCACAGACATCCACAATATGATACTATACTCCATTTCACAGACAGACATCCACAATATAATACTATACTCCATTTCACAGACAGACATCCACAATATAATACAATACTACATTTCACAGGCAGACATCCACAATATAATACTGTACTACATTTCACTGGCAGACATCAACAATATAATACTGTACTACATTTCACAGGCAGACTTCCACAATATAATAATATACTACATTTCACAGACAGACATCCACAATATAATAATATACTACATTTCACAGACATCCACAATATAATACTATACTACATTTCACAGACAGACATCCACAATATAATACAATACTACATTTCACAGACATCCACAATATAATACAATACTACATTTCACAGACATCCACAATATAATACAATACTACATTTAACAGACAGACATCCACAATATAATACTATACTACATTTCACAGACATCCACAATATAATACAATACTACATTTCACAGACAGACATCCACAATATACTACTATACTACATTTCACAGACATCCACAATATAATACAATACTACATTTCACAGACAGACATCCACAATATAATACAATACTACATTTCACAGACAGACATCCACAATATAATACTATACTACATTTCACAGACAGACATCCACAATATTATACTATACTACATTTCACAGACAGACATCCACAATATTATACTATACTACATTTCACAGACAGACATCCACAATATTATACTATACTACATTTCACAGACATCCACAATATGATACTATACTCCATTTCACAGACAGACATCCACAATATAATACTATACTCCATTTCACAGACATCCACAATATAATACAATACTACATTTCACAGACAGACATCCACAATATAATACTATACTCCATTTCACAGACATCCACAATATAATACAATACTACATTTCACAGACAGACATCAACAATATAATACTATACTACATTTCACTGGCAGACAGCCGTGATGTAATACTACAAAACAGTAATAAATGTAACATAATTTTGTGCCAAATATTAAGTGTTCCATGATCGGAGACATGACAAGTATAGACTCACATTCTTTAAAGAATAATTTCATACAACATGACAATTTGTATACTGTTATTTAACCTGCAAAGTGTGTTGTGCAAGACTCAAATGCTGTACAAGATCATTTGTATGTTCATTTTGTTGTTGCCCAACACCTGTAGTTACCCAGGTAACTATGATATAGAATGTAGTATCTTGACTTAAACAGTAAACAATATATTACTTTTTATATAATGGATAGTGTACAACATAGCATACAGCTGTACAACTCAAAACCACTTGCACTTGTACAACATTGTATATGTACATGTATGTAGTTGTACAATACAATATGGTACTATTCACTGTTGTGTTGTATAACATTTTAAAGTTGTACAACACAAACAATATGGTACTATGTTGTACAACCTTATGTAATGGTGTACAACACAAACACTATGGTACTCTGTTGTACAACCATGTATAAAGTTGTACAACACAAACACTGGTACTCTGTTGTACAACCATGTATGAAGTTGTACAACACAAACACTATGGTACTCTGCTGTACAACCTTGTATAAAGTTGTACAACACAAACACTATGGTACTATGTTGTACAACACAAACAACATATAGTTTTGTACTACCATACAATAGTGTACTAGAAAAGCAACTACTGTTTTGAACATTATATTTTATACAAAATTGTATAGATAATCACATAATAATTATAAGGAGGAGTTGTACAACAACAACACTGTTGTACTAGTCACAACATACCAAAGGTACTACAGATGAGTTTGATAACTTCTGTATACACATGACACCAGTTACACAAGATTTAGAACCATGCTATCCTACTGGCCACATCAAGCTGGCCCGATGATAGGAGACAGCCCTCTAGGACCAGCTCGAATTGTCTGTTACCCATTGTTTTTCTCTTTGTTATTCTTTAGTTTGATTTTACCAGAGATTTTTGTTTTCTTGTTTACTTCGGTTGTCTCCATGCTACACAAGTTACAGTTTTAATGTCTATGTTTTATCGTTTTAATTGTTTGAGTTTTTTTATCAGAATTTTGTTTCCTCTAAACACAGATGGTATGTTTTATCATTTAATTGATGTTAATTTCATTTACTACGACATTGTCATATTTTATTTGGATTGGCTCACCATTTTATCCTGATCAGTTGAATTGGTTCTATATCTCATTCAGAACTGGTCCGGAAATATTTCTGACATATGAATCAGCTTCTTAGATACATCATCAATATTTTAAAACCAAGTATTTCTATAAAAAAATATTTAACCAGAAAACAAAATGAATCTGCTTTCAGACAATGCATTAAACCAAGGAATGAATCGGGGCCTTTTGTGATAGTGTTCCTATATTGTATGAAAGAGAGAAATTGATTAAACTAGTTAACTGAATATTAGAATCGAGTTGTCTGTATAATTTCTTAATCATTTGGTAGGTTACAGGTATGAAATAAGTTGCAAAAAATGCTGAAATATTGTGCCTATTTCCATAAGCAAATTTTTCTTTTCCTATGGTATGCTTTCTTGGTGCAACAGTAGAAATGGTCTGGTCTTGCCAAATGAGAGTCTTAAAAATGTGCTTAGAAGTTAAACTTTGGACTACAGCATATTTTAGAGAATTTTAAGAAAGTCTATATAGAAAGTCTATCAATATTTTTCATGAGAAGTTACCCTGTGTAGATTATATAATATATATGTATGCCCTGGTGGCATAAGTAGCAGAAATGTACTGTATTTGACGTCCAGTTATTGAAGGGTACGGTGTTTGTGATGACGAAGAGTTTTTTTTATTACTAACGAATGATCTCTTTTACTGTACAGAAGGTGATTTGTGTTATGAATACTCACATAGATGAAATGCTAGATTACAATGTTTGTGCAATGTAGAGTGCTAGTTCAGTCTAGTGGTTGAATATTAGTGTCTTGGTATTCATTGACTCCTCATTCCACTGAGCTGAAAATGAGATCATTCTAGATGTATGCTAGAGATTGAATGTTAGTGTATTTAAGAATGGTCATTAAAGTGAGGATTGTCAATACACATCTCTGTTTGTTGAACTGAATGTTCTTGTAAAAAAAAAAATTTAAAGAGAGAGATTGGGAAAAGACTATTTGAAGGTAGGCTCAAAATGATCAGCTTATAAAATCATGATATTAATTTTGAGTTTTAATTTCTTCTGTATTTATTAATGAATTTCTGGTAATATAAATGGCACCATATTCTAGTCATAAAAAGATGATGTGAATAATATGGGTGGCCATATACTTGTGGCTTAAAAGTTACATCATTGAAAAAAAAATCTTTTTACAATATCATTTACAAATATGAAACAGCTATGTAGATATAGCAATCTGGGTTTAGTTTTTTTTGTTTTTTGAATTTGAACTTGTACATTGTACATGTTAACAATATATGAGAATTAGTGTGGAATTTCAGTTGTGTTTGGATAATGAATACATGTATTTTGATTTAGATTATTTATCTAAAAAGAATGAAAATTGCTTGTGTTTTTGAGTTTGCATATATTTCACTCTTAATTGTGACATTGTTAATATACATAAATCATTTGTGGAAAGAAAAACAAAAAGATTTTTTAGCCATTTCTTACAGCTTTCCAATGTACCAATAACTGCTGAAAATACTGTTCTTAAATTTCAAGTAAGAAAGAGTTAGTAAGAAAATCAGCATGAGTGTGAAAATTGCAAATCAATCTATCAATGTCATTAAAAGAGTAAACTATATGTGATATATATATATATATATTTATGAATGAGGTGATCTCATTAACCTAGAGGCGTCCAATATGGCCGTATGTCCTCAGTTCTTAAAGATAGGTTCCTTCATATTTTCACAATTTTTTTTATCCCTGTGAAAATATTTATGCTAAGTAGTAATTTTTATTTTTTCTGGATTGCTATAATCTTCACAGGAATATTGAATTCCTAAAGTAACTTGCAGTATAAGCATTAAAATGAAAAAAAAACCTTTTTGTCAGATTTAATTCCTGCCCACAAAAAGTATGCCTTCTTGATGTTTTAAAGCTGACTAGATCTAAATGATCATGTGACATTCCGTGATGAATATTAATGAGGTGAACATGGCAGTAAACGTGTGAAGATACTCTGAAATAAGTTGATGAAAATATTAACTCTGAAATGATTAATGATAAATATTGTGCCATCTTGGAATAAAAAAATCTGAAGATATGCTGGAACCATCATTAACTGTGTCATTCATAGTTCAATATCCATTTTTAGTAACAAATAATATCTTCATGACAACTGCCCAAGACATTACAAACAGATCATGCATTAAATTATTCCTTCTACTGGTATACTTTCACCAGGTATCACAGAATACATCTGTCTGATATATCAATATACACGGATTAGTTATTTATAGGCTACAGTGAAGGTAAATCATGTACATGTGTTTTGGTCAATATCTTTCTCTTAGGAAAGTCCTATTGTTTCTGAATATTTATTGTTATTTGTTGAAAAATTCAATACGATTAAAGAAAAAATGGAATCCATATGGATAATTGCATACAATTTAAAATTGTACTTTTAAGGTGTGGGCAATATTACATTAATTGCAAGTAACAAAGAATTATGGTATATGAATATTTGAGTTTGAGAGTAATAGAGTATGCTATAGTGTTGACACAGTGTACAAGTTTTTACTGATAATGAATCCCAGAGTGTGAGTTCATCGGAAGTATTGTGTGATACCATTGAGCATATGCAGAAACTGTGTTATAACTATTAACAAGTATTTAATTTAATTAAGGCGCAAATTTTATACGTAGATATCAATATATTAGCTACAACCATATGTGTAGGTCGAGTGCACCAAATCCTGTTTTGTTCTGGGAAGGCCCAGTTGCTCGGACATGGACAAGGATGTTTCTTGTGTGTTTGTATGGTTTTAATTTGGTGCTTTTATGTATTTGCGCATATATGTACATGTATTATCTGTAAAGATACAACTGTACAAGCATGTATGCTTTTATTGCATATTGTATATAGAAAAATTAAAACCTGCTTGTAAAACAAACATGCACATTTATGTGCATAATAATTCACTCAGTGTAAAGTAATAAGAATAATAATTAAAGAAGAAATAAAATTTGTTATTATTTTAATCAAGTCTTTCGTTTTCTTTCTCTGGGATAAAATAGTTACTTCATCATATCATTGATTTGAATTTTAGGATATATATTTTGAGTTTGGAGTAACTAGAAACATCAAGATTTTTTGTTTGCACCAGGATTTGGAGTCGAATGATGACTACCGTACATTTTATTGTGATCAGAAAATAGGTTCGGAAGTGCCTTCATAAATGATAGCAAAATTTGATAGCATCAATCAAATGAAAATTTGAATAATTCCTGATTTATGTGAAAAAGTGTAGAAAAAGACTTTGATAAGTGAATCGAAAAGTGAGCATCTGATGTGATATGGTGGTTACTGGATACGGAGGATTATTTTCTAGTAGCTTTAGAGGTACACGGAGAAGTTTTTTTCGTTTGCTGCATTTATTGCACCACGAACAGCCAGGGTCATTTTGAATTAGGGTCTCTTACATTGTCGCTAGGTCACGGATCATGAACATACAGGAGGCAGCTGGCCAATTAATACAGAGAAATTTGGGCGATGGGTTAAAACAACAGCACAGGACGGTGTATAAGCTTGGCTTCTTTGGGAAACTCGAACTCACCTTGGATAAGTATCCAACCACACACCATGGATCTTTACCTGTGTTTGTATATTGGCCAAATTCTGCAACTACATTTGATGACTCCATGGAAGTTCTGAGTAGTAAAGTGAAGCCAAACAGCCCTAATCACTGAAAATGTCTACACAGTAATAATCATCTGTATAATGCATCCACTTTTGGTACTATACTGGATTACTTTTGGAGATATTTGAACAGTGAAAAACACATTCTTGATGAGCACCCTGAATGGAATCGAACCAGTGTCTCGGGTGTGATAAACTGTTACTTTGCCAGCTGAGTGACGGAGACTATGGTAGGTTCTGCCACACCGACCCACTCTTTTTACACATAAACAACAATACTCCAATGTACAAGATAATTGTTTTATTGTTATAAGTCATAGGAATGCTCTTGATATGTAGGCAACAGGTAGGACACAACAAACTCCTGATACACATATAAAACAGTCACAAAATTCAATAATTTCACTTCAGTTATCAATCAATTATCTAAATATATTAAAATTGTCCCCCAAAGGACCTTGCTAGCTCTCATTTCTGATATGATACTGGAGTAGATATCTCTTGAAAACTCCATGCTGAATTCTGTTTTAATCATTATTTAATCACATTTCACTTGGCACTAGAAAGAGATGCATTATGATTCTGTAAAAAATGAAATGAAACATTTACGAACATATGTTGACACATGTAAACCCAGTTGTTTATCCAGTACAATAAGATCTTGACAAAGTAGAGAAAAAATGGCTGGTTACTTGTGTTGGTCGGTCTTGAATAATTCCCAATTGATCCATTAATTTGACCAAGTTGCATACACTGCTGTGTAATGCTTATGTCTGTAGAACACAGGGGCCACACATTGATTCTATGGTCCTTACCCTTCATAGATATATGCCGACATTATTACAAGTCAGTAAATACCACTACAATATTTGGCTGGCCCCTGTGATAGCGTTACCATATTTCTGTATGAGCAAATGTTTGTTAATTGGCGAGTATATATTGGCTAACTTAAAACTATAATCTTATTGGATATGATATACAAAGTATATTGATATATGTCAATCTGTTTATATTAAAGTAAGGAAATATATGATAGAAAATTTGTATGAAAATGTTTGGCATTACAATGAGAAATTTATAATAGAAAAACAAATTCTCAGACCAAATTGAGCCAATCTTATTTCTGTTCTAGTCAAACTTGAACTTAGGTGATCACCCAAAGGTTTATGTTCAAAAGTGGTCAGTTAACAGAGTATGTATTTATCAGCAAGTAAACTGAAAGCTAACAAATAATCTCCCTGTTATAGTTAGACATACCTCAGAAACTAAAAACTGAGGGGTACATGCCTGCAAATAAGCCCCCTCCCAACTTCAGTTTAAACAGAAATTTATTTCAGGATTTTCTGCAACATAATACCAAACATTTTTAAAGTCTTCATGGAGTTTGGAAAACAATCTGAAAGCTATTAATTCCTCTTCCAAACCTTGGACCTTTTTTCTGCAGTTTATTTGAGGATGAATTTGGTAGTCTGCCTTGTTGAGAAAATGGTGGTCTTTAAAAAAAACAGGATAGGTTTACTGATATCAGTACACACGTACAATGTATTAAACTTTGTCATTATCTTAAAATAAACGAGAATCTAATCTACAGTCAAACAAAAGGAACACTAATCTCATTGTTAAGCTATCAGAGTAATAGACAAAAATGTAATACAATTGTCTGATATGGTATTCTGGTAGTTACCAAGTATCCTCTACAGTCTTTATACATAGATATACAGTGAAAAGATATACCCTGAAGTATAGAGTATAATATAAAACCGCTACATGGCCTGGACGGAATAGACAATAAGTTAAGACAATGGTGTATATACAATCTATAACAATAGAGAGGATTTAATATCCTCACTTCACAAACAGTTAGGCACACATTCCCTATACAGTTAATCATTTCTGATAAATAATTGCAAATCATAGCACAATTTATCTAGGTATTTAAAAATAAACTCCCTTGCAATTGGATGATAGGATAATGATTTGATTTTACTGCTAGCATGAGTAAATACATATATTGTACATTTTTATTTTATTACACATTGCAGTTGAAAAAAAAATGTACAGTTTTTTATAATTTCTGTCTGTAATACTTAGTATTACAAGTGTACATCTGTTTGTGCTGTAATTATACAAAATATAACATCCTTAAACAACACATAATATCACAAAATTACTAAATGATAAATCACGGTACATGTAACAATTACCTGGTATTTTGAGCCAACACAAAAAAAAACATCATTAGGTATTCAATTAGCATACTGGTACCTACACCAGTGTAAAATCTGTTTATAAAAAGATCTTTTCAAAACCATTTAAATATACCAAGCTTTCTTTGAAATGATTTTTCTGTTTTTTCAAAACATATTATTTCGTTAATGATTGAAACTATGTTCAACAAAACCTGACTTTACAGAAATCTGGCTAGATCCAAATATGACAGGTTTCTTATATAGACTTAATGTCACTGCACCAAGTGAATAAATGATCCCTTGTCATTAGACAAGTTTCACGATTATAATCAAAACATGAATATTAATGGAGCAATTGGACAATTAATTACATGAATCTAAAATATGTTAATTTCATGGTCAAATGTAAAAAAATAAACAAAAAAACGTTCAATAACAAAATTTAAAAGATGATAAACCAAATACAAATGATAAAAAAAAGGAAAGAAGATTCAATTTTAAATGAACGATCTCAAATTCCTGAGTAATAAGAACACAACTTGCCAACTTGTTTTCTGCAAGGTCAAAAAAGCAAAACAACACAACAAAACATCATTGTGTGACACTGCAACACTATAAAACATCTACATTACAATATCTGACATCAAATGCACAAATATTAATAATGTAACGTCACTAGGGGCATTACCACTATTGTCATAAAAAATTATCGAACTTGTTACATGTACATTTCATATCATTTTCATCTGCTAGTCTAACATGATACCGAATCTGTTTAAAACAATATTTACAAAACTCTCTATTTAACTAAAGATTTCTATGTTCACTTATGCCTATAATAACATTACTGTTAGCAAATAATTTATAAACATCATTAAACATATACACAAATATGTTCTCAACTCAGAATTTCATTATGTATGTATATACCCCCAATTATTGAAGCTCAGTTCAAAATGCCAAAAAAGTATTTCATTGTTTTGCATGTGTTGCCCTCTGGGCTTATTACAAGATATTTACGGTAACATTGAGTACAACTTCACGATCGTTTACAACATCACGATCGCCGATTACAACGTCACAATCGCTGATTACAACATCACAATTGCTTATTAACATCACAATTGCTGAAATTTTTTCAAAAAACAGTAATGTTTTTATCAAAATTATTATTCAATTTGACAGACGTCACATTTCAGACAACATTGAAATACAACAAACAAATTCAGCATAAAAAAAAAACCCACAAAAACAAATTCAGCATTACATGATTACGTGTGTGATGATGTTTATAACTTCAGAAACTCATTAACAAATGTATTTAATGCCTTGAAACCACTGATTGGACACAACTAAGCACACCACGGTGTATTAAGACATCGCTGTAGTGTTATATTGTTGTACAATGTCATTTTTATAGAATGGCAATATAGCCTTGTTTACTAAACCAAAATATCTTTTCTGGAGTAATGACACTTCTGCTAACACAAGATGGTTTGTACAAAATACAGAATGCTGTTTGACCATTTTAGGCAGACAAAATAAGCATTCATTTTACAAAATTATATTAGCTCAAATCAAATAGTATTTTACAGATCACATAATTCACTTGCTGTCAATTTCTTGCACTCAAAATTTCTGTTCAGAACAAAATGCTGGAACATACAATACAAAAAATTATAAATTAATTCACAACAAACAATACAAAAACATTTCTTTTACAAGAAACAATCAATCCCAAATTACTAGTTTAAACATTCATGGGATTCTTGGAATAAAACAGGATTAAAAATAAAACATTGCACAGAGTAAAATAAAAATCTAAATATCGTATTCGACCTGATAAGTGCACCAGCCTGGCAGGATGGGTGAGTTAATTAAAACATGAAAAGTTCCTAACCTCCCAGATATGCCAACATCATTTTCAGTCTTTTAACTGAAGATTGTTTTTTACATAAAGGTATGTGAATTTTGTGGGTTTTTTTAACACAGTGCACTTATTTGGTTAAATACGGTAATACCTGTTATGATACAAAACATGATACATGATGTGTTGAAAAGAGTGAATCTGAACAGATTTAAAATTCTAGATATTTTAACTAAGTGTGTAAAATAACAAATGTTTCCTCAAACACAAGCCGAGTATAATACAAGTGTACATTGTATATACTCAACTTTGCTTTAAGCACTAAAAAAAAAAAAGAACAGAATTAAAGACATATAGTAACAACAATTGGCAGCTTAAGTTTCAGATCTGTGACAACAGATCTTCGTTAAATTTGTTTTATCCAAAGTGGAATGGGTCAGACATCAGCCATCATAGCCTAAGGTGACCGCAGTACTGCAGTATACCATACTATAGGCTTCTTTCTGTTATCATTACTTACTGCAATCTATAAGCATTAAGAAAAAAAAATTTCCAGTAACCATGGTTACAAAAATGATAATTCAAAGTGATATCTTAATAAAATTTATGAATGAAACTAGTTCCAAATAAACGAGAGATACACATACTAAGTAGAATTTAATTTCAACAAAATGTTCTGTGTGATATGTTGAACATTTCTTAATTTCAGCAGTGTGATGTTGGAGCTGTTTGAAGTTTCCACTAAATTCTACAAGCAGAACTGTAAATTCTGGTCAGAGGACCTATAATGGGAGACATAAACTACCGGTTTACACAAAATATTATGTTTGTTTATAAAAACAGGTCTGGCAGCAAAAAACAACATGAATTTCCACCTTACAAAAAACATAGCATACATAAATATATCCATGGTGTCCTTATCATATTTGCGTGTGATTTGGCACCTTTTATTGTAGAAATACACTGATTTTCTTTTATGCTTCACATATAAAGAGGATAAAATATTGACACCAGTGGCTTATACACACATGTTAAGATGTAGGCATTTGTTGGCATCATTGTTACTTCAGGTTGATGTATATAACAAAAAACAGAAGAAAATTGGGTTCATCTTGGAGAATGTCCTTTTGAACCAATACTGAGGCAAAAGGAATGCAGTCATTTCAGCTTTCTAATGTGTCTCTGTTACCACTAAACGTTCCAACTTCAAGGTTACCTCCCCTGAATCTCTTTGCCACCGACAGAGCTGATGGATACAATATTTTTATGACATTTTTATGATCAAGTTGGGAGATATTTATACATTATTTACTTCCAGATCTTTTTAATTATTCTGAGAGATAGAGCCTGGTTAACAACTGGTTGATACCATTTTTCGTCAAATTTCAAAAACAACATCACACGGTTACTTTGTTCCTATTTGTTAAGCAACCTTGTAGTCCAACAGGTGAAGATGCACTTCCATTTAACTTTTATCTCAATAACTATTTTTCATTGTCTTTTCTTACTTTTATGTTTAATGAATCTTCCCTTGACATACTGTCGCTTTTATTATGACAGTTTAACGAAATTTTACTGAGAGTCGATGCAGTAAAACAAGGTTTTCCTGAACCAATGGTGGCAATTCAAGATTTTACTGACCAATGGTGGCAATATGACATTGTTTTACAATCAGTTAATGTATCAAGGTTCATATAAATTTTTAACATTTCAAGGAACTGTTAAAATTTTAGGACGGCTGTTGTAATAGGTTTCTGATTATACCGTGTACGCACAGCAAAACAAACCATGCAAAAAGCATACCAGTTTTACAGATATTCTACTATACTTATCTCAAAATAATTCAAGCACTCTTCAACGCAGACAATCTGAATCACAAAATGTCCATGTCTAAAAAACTTCACTCCAAAATATTTTGAGTATTACTTATAACAACGAATCTATGGCATTAACAAGTACACAAACATGTAATGCCTTCAAAATCTGGGACTATCTGGGATTTCTGAAGCATCAGTATTGAGTACACATGTCACATCTACAAGACATTTCACACTGAGAGGACTTTAGTATACTAGTACATATGTATTATATATGTATCAGACCACCATTTCGACCTATTCAACATTTTAATACTATTCTCTCTAACCTTACTTTTCACAACGACATTGCATCATGTCAATGCATACATTATGATTTATCGGACACCAGTGTAGGACTTCAAACTCACAAATCAAATATCAGACCCTAATCTCTACTATCCATAACATGTGCACTCAGCATCCGATCTTAAACTTCTCTACAAAAATTAGTACACAATGTCATCATCGTCGTCCATGTTAGGTTTGGAACGTCTCATCCTGAAATTACTGTAGGCTCTGTCATCATCTGATGGACCCTCGGACAATTCATCAGACAAATCTTCAGCTAGTCCCCAGTTTGTCCTGGATATGTGGACAGGAGCTGTTAAAGGAAACAATAAAGGTGAATATGATTTTCTACTGTTACTTTTAAAATGGTTACGATGTTTCATTTAATGTACCATATTTATCTCCTCATTCAGTCAACAGATATTTTGCAGAATCTTCAACCTTAGAACAATAACCAATTGTGTGGCCTACAAATAAACCATACTATAAATTGATAATTATTATTTGTACCAGGGCAGGGAACATTTTGAGACTAAAACCTAGTAAGTGAAGTTACCCTATTCACCAATGAAAATCTAGCAAATGTCTGTAAGACATGAATGCCACCACTCCTAGTAACAATGTGTCCCATGCAGAAGGGGTCATCTTTGAACAATGACCAATGACTATTAGAGCGACAGACGGACAAAACAATATTGCCTCCCCCCCCCCCCCCCCCACTTAATAATAGGGTGGAACATAACAAAAGAAAAAGACCTGGGTATTTCAAAAATTCAAAAATTTTCAAAATAGCAGCAAAGTAATGCCACACTTATTTATTTCTGTTAATGTTATATATCTATATGAATTGATAATTAAATTATATATCTACCAATACCAGGTCTCTACTTACAACTGTGTCCCTCTTCAGGTTTTGTTCTCTTTGGAGACATGGTCCAAGAGAAATCACGCTTCTTGGTGTCCGGCACATCTTCATCAGAGTTGTCAGATGGGAATGTCTTATTCTTCTTAACAGTGTAGGGCTGTTTCTTTTTCAGGCGACGAACAGGTGTGTCTTTGTCAGCATCTGTCAGAATAAATACTATATCATGCATCACATTTACATTACCAGTTTGACTCCTAAAGATACAAAAGGGCAACTGTCATGTCAGAGAGGTCCCGTAATATGTGTCTATAAACCTAAATGTTGAATTGGTAATTAATATTCTCAAAATACAAACATACAACATCAATTATATTTTATTTAGATAATATGATACTGTGGTGAACTTACTTTGTTGAGGTGTACATGAGGTATCTGGTCCACAAACATTTTATTTCAAAGTCTCAGGAGTAACATTTGACCCTTTTAAATCTAACGATGAACACCCCAATCTAATAACCCTAAATCTGGAAATCATCATTTATCCTCATAAAAAAAAAAGTATATCTGTCCTTTGTAAGATGTTTTGACAGTATGTCTCATTTACAGTAACAGTGGCCATGATCTTGACTTTAGGAACTTTTTAAACCCATATGACATATCTGTATATCACAGCGTATCATCATGTGAAATTTCAGGATGACTTGAGCCATCCTATCTCTATAATAACTAACATGCCTTTCCCTACTGTTACTACGTACCTTCTCCATCCAGGGAAGACAGACGATATGATCCCAGTTTTGCAATTGACCTCTCCCTCTCATCACTTTCATTATTCTCATCTGGATCAACTACAGTCCTAGAAAAATCCTGTGAATTTTTGTTCTTTCCCTTCTTCTTTTTCCCTTTCTTCTTCTGTGATACTGGAGCATCTGAATCTTCTGTGCCTAGGTCACCATTCCGATTGCTATACCGAGAATCTTGTACACCAAATCTGGACCTCAATGAGGCATCGTTATAATCATTTTGATCCTCAAACCTAGAGCCCAGTCCTCTGTAATTTCCAAGTTGTGTGTTGTTGCTATAGAGGTTATTTCGGTTTCCGAATCTTGAATCTGCACCATTATTGTAAAGTGAATCATCAGGTTTATTGCTTCTGGAATTTCTGTTGTTGCGGTATAAAGAATCTTCATGCTTTTCGCGTTGTGAAAATGATAAATTATCATAACCAGCGACAATTTGCCTGCTTCCATAGGCCCTTTTAGCACGCAAACTACTATCCTCACTCTCTTCTTCATCATCTTCCACTTGCCTTAAATTATTTCCTCTAGCTGAAAAACTGATTTTTGATAAGGAGCCAACAGATTTTTTGTAATGATCCTCAGTTTCATCATCTATTTCTTCCACAGCTCTAAGTTTCTGCTTTTTAGATTTCTTTTTCTTAGAAGTTCCTATTGTCTCATCCATGAATTTTGCACCTAGAGGACGTTGAAGGGGAGGTAACCTTGGCGTAAGTTTGTGACCACGTGTATAAATGTCTACATCACTGTCTTCATTTTCATCCATATGTGAAGCTAAATGAGTTTGTTTTAGCCGATTCCGTTTTTCATCATACTTATCGTAATTACTTTCTCCAGCGTCTCCGTTGGATAAGTTAAATCGTCTAGGTGAACGGTATGATCGGTTGACTGCAAGATCATCAGAATCCACATCATCTGAATCATCTTCCTTTTCGCTGGATTCTTTTTTTCTTGATCGTCTCCTTCCACCACTTTCTGTCTCCAGCTCCCATAGTGGACCTGCCAAATTAAGACTTTTTTGCGCCTGCACCCTCTCCTCATTTCGCTTCTGTGAAAAAACAGAAAACCTTTAAAATTACTTACAGGGTTAAATTGTTATGATTGCTTAGATAAGTAAGGAAAATTAAGCAAATAATCTAAAAAAAAATTGTTTGGTGTGGTGGTGACATGGACCAGTAGGACTGTCATCTTTAACTGATATATCGTGTATGGTCAGATGATATTTCTATCTGACGGTAAGTTCATGTGAGGTAATAAGCCCACCTAATTAAGTTGTAGGTCTAACAAATACAAACCCAATCTATTTCATTGTTCTTTAAAAGGCCTAACCACCTACTTTGAATTAATTAAATTGACTCGATGCAGGATAAAAATTCATAAACATGTATCTCCATCATATATGACAAAACAGATGATGTTTTCCTTTTCCTGTCTAAGACTGTTTTTGCATTACTCAGTTAAAATGGTCCAGGCTCCAGTTTCATTAATATTCTTCACAAAAAATTCCTTAACCTCAAATTATGCCTTGGAAAGCATCACTGGATGTAAGGAAATCCCTAAACTAAGATTTGTCTCCCTTCACTACAATAACGCTTTTCTAAGGAAAATTCCAAGTTAAGGAACGTCAATGAACCCTGGGCCTGGTGACATCGAACTCACCTTGATAAAGGAATAAACAAAACAATAAATTCAAAGCTCAGCTCCATATTTAAGCATACTGAATATTAAATTACTTCATATTCAAATTAAATATTTGTGTGCATCAACCTTGTTTTTGTGTAGAAATTCTGAATATAAGCAAGAGTCAGCCAATAAATTTTGGACACAACAAAACCCCTAATTCTGTGCTACATAAAAATTCCTTCTTTTGTTTGCCTCCCCCCAAACCGTACTTGTCTTGTCGTTCCATGTTCAATCGATTCAACTTTTTAACCATTTATGTGAAAGCAGGCGAATCAACCTCCAAAAGTATGAAATGCTACATGATTTGACCAAATACATTCTGTATGTTACTTTTACTACAGTATGAACACAATTAGCACTGACAAGTAAGTGTGCAATAAACCATTCGTTTGATCAGTTTAAAATAAGTTACACATTATTTTTCAGAATATTTAAAAGGAATTTTTCAACAAAGCCATTGATGATTACTATATATTTCAGATCACTACCTGCCAAAATTATGAAGTCTATGATACAATCCATTCCATCAATATTATTTTCCATATCCAACTTAATGAGCATCCTGTGTTGTGTAATAGGTAGAAGTGGAAAATATCTTACTCTTGCTTGGGTTCAAACTAGCAACTTCTATGCAGATATCCTGTCACTAGACTAAAGGGAAATTTCCCATCTTCAACAGCTGATAAGATGAAATGTACTTTCATCTTCTACAGTTAAAAATAATGTGCTGACAGATTTGATCACTGGTAAAAGGCTTATGATATACCGAGGGTGGCAAGAAGAGACATTTTCAGGGAACAGGAATGCTAAGTAAGTTAGATATGATAGTTATAAATCTAAGGAAAACTCAAAATGTATTTGAAATTAAGGGTTTCAAATGCACTGATTGCCTCTCCACAATGATGAAATTTCTGCTTAAGGGGACAATGAAATTAATAACCATTCTACTTATATAAAAAGATTTAACAATAATGGACCTTTGGTGAGATCAACATGGGTTTTATACTAACCTGGTAGAATCAAATATTGACCAAGGGCAAATTAGAATAATGTCTAGCAATTTCAAATTGAATCATTTTGTTGCACTAGTTATGAAAGAATTACCGTTGCTATGTAATTCTATAACTCCCTTGCCCAAACAGAAATGTATTATCATGGAAAGGCTAGTAACATGTAATAAAATCAAATGTAACAAAAAATAAAGTCAATCAGACAAAGAATTCATTTAAGTAGCATTGTAAGGAAACTTCAACACAGATGAGCAGTGTTATCAACAACTCCAAACTTGTGGTAGAATATCTACAGTTTTAGGATTCATTTTCTCCATGTGCCAATCATTATCTGGATGTGGACTGATAGTACCAATACTGTAGATTTTCTTCATTAGTAAAATGTTAAACTCAAAATGTCAAGACTTTCTCAAGCCAGGCCTTTAAGTAAAAGAGATTATAAAATAAATGTACAGTAATTTGTAATTTGAAAAGGCATTCTTTAATTCTCCTCCCTATGAACTTAATATTGAAATATTCAATTACCGATATTTGAGATAATTTCATTTAACAAATCATATTTTTTCTGTTATCTTTGATGATAATGTAGTGAAGTAAAGGAATTTTGGAATAATTTTAACTTGATATAAAAAGTAATTGATTAAGTTCCTTAGAAAATGTTTTACCAACCTTGAATTTAGTCTACATTTCTTTTATATAGCAAGGTTTGTTTGTTTGTTTGTTTAAGGCTATTTATATTACTGCCGTATGTACTATACACAAGGCCTAGCTTGTCTTGTTTCTAAAGTTAAACAAGCTGTATGATTATACTTTACAACTCCCACACAGTGCTTTACCATCTTATATCCTCTGCTGAAAAATGGTAAATCAATGTATTAGTTATAAACATTAAGAAATTCCATTTCAGATCTCAATTTTCCTGCATCAACTGAGTTAATCAAACCGGTCATGAATCAATGAAGAAAAATTCTAGAAATCAAACCGGTCATGAATCAATGAAGAAAAATTCTAGAACTGACTGTGCAAGAGTTGTTTGTTTCAGAGATGTGAGTACAGATAAATAAAATCCGTGATTATTTTCAATGTCTAACTACATTTAGTCAGAAATCTACCATCTAATGTTAGTTAGTACAACAACTACCTAGTAACTAAACAGTAAACAATTAGAATTTGAACGATTTAGAATTAAGATTTAGAGGAAGAGAAAACATGTATTACAGTTAAATACAAAGCCATGTACCCATTTCCTGGTTTTAGTCACAATCAAATATCCAACATTTCCAAATACATCCCCAGTTACTGGAAATATTTTTCTGACTGTTTTGATTTTCAACAAGATCTTTAGTTTTTAATATCAATGTTCTCTTTATACAATAACGTAACACTGATATTATTAAGACATGTATATTTCCACCTACAACAGATGACTGACCATTTAGTACCTACAGGACACTGTTAATGAAATACATTGACACACACACCAGGCATGCTGTTTTACTATGTAGGATATCTACTACCAAACTAACCTTTGTTTCGGGTTTCTTAGCTCCAATGGGTTTGAATGGGTCCCCTGTATCCTCGTCTTCATCATCATCATTAGGTTCTTCTATCCCAAGTCTTTTTCTTTCAGCCTTCTCTGCTTTCTCTCTATATGGAGTAAATGAAGTAGATATTAAACTTAAGAGTAATTAGGGGAAATTTTAAACTATGGTGAAACATCTGACACCATCTATCACTGAATCCCGGCAAGTTCTTTTATCTATATCATGTGATCACTTACCATTACCCCAAAAAAAAAATGATAAAAAAACTGTATTTCTCCATGGACCCCCATCCTCAACTATTCATCTATATTTCACTCTATAGTCAACCTACCCATCCAAATGTGTACTGTTTATAATAATACAGCTTTGTTTGAATCAAAATATGTGAAAAAATCATGTTAGAGCGACTTTAATAGAGGAGGGGGGGGGGGGGGGGGGGGGGGGGGGGGGCAATTTACCATGGGGGTCATAATACCATACTACAGCGGGCCCTGGTGTAATATATGATTATCCTTAGGATGTGACACCTTCACATAAGAGTCTTATTTATAGACTGGAAACTGTTTAATAATGTCTTTACATCTTAGAACATTAGGTTGTGAGTTTGGTTTGTTTTGTTTAACGTCCTATTAACAGCCAGGGTCATTTAAGGACGTGCCAGGTTGTGGAGGTGGAGGAAAGCCGGAGTACCCGGAGAAAAACCACCGGCCTACGGTCAGTACCTGGCAACTGCCCCACGTAGGTTTCGAACTCACAACCCAGAGGTGGAGGTCTAGTGATAAAGTGTCGGGACACCTTAACCACTCCGCCACCGAGGCCCCTGTACGGGTTGTGAGTAACAGGTTAAATAAATTCTTTGGGATATGTTTTTAAAACACAAAAGGCTTGATTACCTGGCATGCAAAAAAGTCTTTTACTTTCATAAACAGTGACGGTGTTACAAGATAATTCTTATTTCCTGTCATCTGAAATGATTTCATTGCGTTAACAATATAGATCCTATACAAGCTATTTTAATTTTTTTTCTAATTTCAAGTATGGTACCGGTATTTAACAAATCTCTGGGTCAAAGAAAAGCTGAGAGATCTAAATAGTCATACCTCTCCTCCTTAATTTTGCGAACACGTTCACGGCGGATAGCTTTCTCCTCTTCATCCCGCACCCGCTGCACTTCCATGTCCCGGTTTACTCGCTCTGTGTATTGGTCCCAGTTATGTTCAATCATCCCACATAACCATTTCAACCCCTCCTTTAGCTTGGGATCAACTTTTTTACCTGTACCTTTCACAGCAGACGTAGATTCCTGTCACAAATAATACAATATACTTAAACTTGGGTATCTAGTCTTTAGGGAGACATTCAAAATATTGCTACTACAAGTGCAACTTCTGAAAACTGAACCTTCTAAATACTGAACACCTCTGAATACTGAACAAATTGACTTTGTATGGAATTGGTCCTTCTTTATTATAGTATTTAAAAACTTCCAAATACCGATCCCTCTGAATTCCGAACACCGGACCGATTTTGTGTCCAGTTCCTGTTAAAATATACCAAAAATTACTTCTGAAAACCGGCCTTACCTGAGTGATCATGACACGAGGTCAGGCCAGTCAACCATGAAACAACACCTGTGACGGGGATTGTGTGATGCCTAATTGTGTCTTGGGAACTACGTATACATATAGGTGATTTGTACAGGTATCCAATATATACCCCAAGGGGACATTATGACAGTAGGCCTAGTGTATAATCAACATGACAATTATGATACAATGCCACATTTCATTGAAGCATGGCGGTTTGTTTATCTTCTCAATGCAAGTAGAGCAAGAAGCCTAAGTTTCGCATCTAATTTCTGGTCGTAAATGAAGCCTGTGTCCGATGTTTTTTAAGACAATACCGATGTCTGAAATACGACCAGTATCAACTGATCAATTGTAATTGATATTGAAACAAAAAATCTTTACACCCTTTCATATTATTCGATGTGTAAAATATTCCGTATTGGGCCCATCCACATGAAGAAACTTCACCGGATGTAACAAAATGTAGGTCGATCGTAAAGTGCAGTTGTATATGTAAAAATACTGTTTAAAACTACAGTTATTGTCATTTTCCTTTCTTATATAATCTGCAATATATACATTGATTAACTTTCATAAAATTCATATAATTCGGACAAACCAAATGGTCTATGTGCGTACGGTTGGTAATCGGGTACATTCTAACAAAACATCGTCCGACCAATTATATCCGGAATTCGACCAGTCATTTCCATTAACTTCTCCAAACCGAACCCTCTGTAAACCGAACAAATATCCATGTCCCGTGCATGTTCGGTTTATAGAGGTTCCACTGTATAATTGTATTGACAAAATTTACAAACAAAAATAGAATAAATTTGATAATAAATGATTTCCTTGAATGTATTTGATATACAGAGAATAATTTGTTCACTAAAACCCCTCACGTATGAGGTCAGGAAAAAAAATGCAACAATGTCACGTCAACAATTTAACATTATGATGTAATAGTACATGCCAGCTCTCTTTCCCTACCCTGTGTTACCTTTACCTAAAACCAGCAGGTTCACCCTTTAAGTAGTTCAGATAATACAGATCTTATATAGATTTTTGCAGTGATTCTACTCTAAGCTGTTTATCTACATCTGGTTTAGACTTGCAATGCTTACAATTCTAGATGGACACTTGTGTTTATTGACTTGCTCCTCAAGGTGTATCTTCTCACATACATCTATAGATTCCATGGCATCTTTGAGATCAGATTTGTTGGCTAATCTGTAAAGTAGGTGAAACAGAACAAATGTTAATGAATTAATTAGCATCTTTCAAATAAACTATTTAAAAAGCATATTAAGATATTCAAGTGAATTAAAACCCTTAAAGACTGTAAAAAATCAAGGCTACACAAGAGAAAAAAGAAATATTCAATAGTTCATAAAATAACAAGCTATAAAATGCATTCAACATCACCTAAATGGTCTTAGAAAATGAGAGAGGAGGATAACTACCCATGCATACAATGTTTACATGTAGCCATGGGAACCAAAGCACCAGTTACAGTCATGAAAAGTCCCACTTTAGAACTGTTTTGCAGAAAGTATTTCAACCTCCTAAGTATGGGATAAATATCAGTTATCTCCCTTGCATCAGTATCGGCTTTTTATATCAATCAAATAAACAGTGATAGGCTCATCAGGGCAAATAAAATTATAGTTGTGTTTCCCATTTCGGCTCTGAAAAAAAATAGGGTAGGTAGGAAGGAAAAACCTTTTATTTTATATTTTTCTCCTACCAAAACATTTCTTTTAAGGTAATCCATATCTTGATCTATGATATAATATCTGTTTTATTCATAACTGTTACATTAAATTCCATCTGAAAAACACTTTTGATGAAATAAAGTTCAATGTTCAGGCTACTACTACTTAAGCCTACAAATATGTGAGCAAATCAATTCATTGACAGTTGTATCAAGTGTGTTTTACTAGTAATGGACTGGTGTTCACAAAATGTATTGACAATATCAAATGAATCCCTGATTGACTGGCAGCTCACTTCCATACAGATTCGCCTAAGATACCATGGACATATGTGGTACATAAATCCCTCACTACCAAACCTCAGGGTAGTAATTTATAACAGGTGGTGTTGGATCATCAAATCTCTTTAATGTAACAAAAACAAGTTGGGGGGGGGTTGATGGTGGTAATTGATCAATTTCAAAATCCAACTAAGAGTTACTTACAGGAGGAGTGGCTTTCCGGTCACTTGTGGATGCTCCAGTAGATTTTTGAGATTTTCCTGGATCTCTGAAATTCTTTTGGTGGCAGTAGAGTCCACCACATATATAACACCGTAGATCTCATGGAAGTAATGCGTCCAGATTCTGCGTACATTTTTACCGCCACCAATATCATATAACGTCAGCTCATATTTGTTAAAAGTAAACGAATCTGTGTTGAAGCCAACAGTTGGGGCTACCTCTAGATCTAATTCATCTGAAAATAACATCAATATTTTTTTCAACTGAAAACATAAAGTTAATCTTTAACAAAAAAATGTGTATTAACCTAAATAGACTCAATCACCAGGTCAAAGTTAAACTACAGAATTCACATCTTTATTCTCAACACACATTTGTTTGCATATACTCATGCATAGTGCTACTAAATAATGCTAAATCTTTTGAAAATATCTTTCAAAAGTTCAGTGTGACTCAAATTTATAATGTATTTTTTCTTTCCATAGCTTTATACTAACCTCCAATCAGGGCCTTGCTAATAGTCGTTTTGCCTGCTCCATCAATTCCTAAAATAGCTAATGTAATTTTCCTGTAAAATAAAATATGTTGATGATAAAGAGGAATTTTATAAGATTGTAACATTTTTCTCTTGGTTTTGGCTCCATACACAGGTATACGCACAATAAATACAGGTAGCACAACGAGTGGTTGTTGGATATGGAATTTATTTCACATGAGTAAGTAATTTTTTAAAAGTTACAAAAGACACAAACTTAAGCGAGAGTTTTTTGTAACTTTTAAAAAATAACTTACTCATGTGAAATAAATTCCATATCCAAAAATCATGAGTCGTGTGACCTGTTTCTACCACAATAATATCGGCTTGAATCAAAGGGAAACGTGGTCTTATTTCGCGTATAAAAATAAGGTGTACAGGTGATGGCCTGGGCCTGGTGATGTGACAACATTCGATTATTGATGATGTCAATAACAAAATTGCAGCTTGAGTCAAAGTTCGAATTCTTGACCAATCAAATACCGAAAGGTCATATTCCAGTCCACTAGTGGAATATGACATATATATCCAACAGTCAGCACATTTATACAATGGCTTGAGAGTGGAATAACACAGCGAATAGTGGTAGAATAGTGTATAAGTCACCTTTATATAATGTTACATTTTGCAATGTATGAATCCGGCTTGAGAAGTACTCAATATTTAGAATCCCAGCTTTCTAACCTCAACAGTTTAATACATGACTATGCTTTGTTTAAACAGCTGGACATGGGGTGGGGTAATGCAATGTTAAAATATTGAATCATAATAAAATAAATAAATTAAACTGTATTGATTTCTAAACTTCGGGATACAGAAATGACAGATGAAATAAGTTATATTATTGTAAATGTATGGAGTTTCCTACATTAAAGTTAAGTGAAGTTAAATGGTTATCGTAGTACTCAGAGATATCCAATTTAGGAATACGCAGTAAAGTCATTGACGAAGAATCATAGCCAAAGAATGGCAATATATTTTTTGCTTAGAAGTAATACTTACTTTTTGGGCTCTCCTCGGCCTCTTATGCAAGAACAAGCGTTCCCCATCGGTTATGTGATGTTATAGAAAGTTCACATCAGACATCAACAATGACACTTATCGTTCATCCGTGTGTCTTTGGCAACAGACGACACATTTCTTGTTGACAATAGAAAATAAACAGGTGCTTCTGATCAGTTGCTATGTAAATTTTGCAAATACTTAGAAATCATGGACAAATTAAGCAAACAGTTCGTTCCCCGTGATAAAATTTCAGAACACAGTTCGTGTAAGCGACCATTAATAAGAGCCAAAAGTTGATTAAGCCTCCTTTTTCGTCAAAATCATCTGTCACGAGAGGCACCTGTGTCAGCCATGTTGGCAACCGGGTTGTTTACCCGAGTTGCGTCACTACAATAGTAAAACAACTTCCGGATTAAAAATCAAGGCGTCGTGACCAGAAATGACATACGCCAATATACACAAGCGTGTCAATAGCTATGACAAGACATTTCCAAAATCAACAACGTAAGATATTAAATGGCAATAAACCTTTTTACCCAACGAATGTCTGTGATTTATAATCTTTCTCAGTTAAGCTTTTGACATGAAGTACCGTGGCCGAGTGGTTAAGGCGTTGGACTTAAGTTCCAATGGAGCTCTCTCCGCGTGGGTTCGAACCCCACCGGTACTAGATTTTTTTCGTTTTTTTGCACAACATCTTCATCATTGAAATTACATATTGGCATTAATATACACACGTGTAAAGTGATATTAAATGAAAATAATTATGTAAGTTTAAATCACAAATGTAAACTAAATACATGTCCCTGCCTAATTTAAGCAAAATCTGGTATCTCGTTTATTTGATTAATTACCTTAAAAATCCAATTCACCCTCTCACCCTCTGAACACTTTTAATGTATAGGGCAGATTTTTTGTGAAAAGTCTATAGATAATAAATGATATAGTAAATGCACTTTTCCAAATTCAGTTCTAAACCAGGACAGGGTACATTAGTCACACAGTTTTTCATATGTTCTTTGTTTCCCTTTGTTGGTATTCCACAAGAAGCAAACATTACTCAATAAACCTGGTTGATATTGTATGCATTCACTTCTGCACATAATTATGAGGGATTTGTGTCAGAGAATCTATCTGGTTGCAGAGTAGGTAGTAATGCAATCTATATGAGACCATGACCTGGCTGCACGATTCTTTGGGTCTGCCCTATTATTTGGAAAGCTGCAGGAATTGCTATTAAATTTTACATACTCTGACGCTGGAAAAATGTTAGAACGGACTGTAGAAAAGAATACCATATACATCTATCCTCATTAACCTTCCCTAGTGTAAAAGTTTAGTACCATATCTATCCTAAAAATAGTCCCCTCCCAGTGTAAAAGTTTAGTGTTCAAAGTTTGGGGTTCCCCAGGCCTTCCTTTTGAATCACATATTCTGAAAAATGAAGAGGTTTTAAGTATTTGTGGTCAGGAGCTTATATGTAAATAAATTTGGTTATACAGTTAACTTGAAAATATTAATTTTCATATGTGGCCAAATGCATCAGTTCAGGACTTAATCCAAGTAAATTGTTTCCTATATGGAACCTTCCTATAGATAAAGTTTCCTAACCAAAAATCTTAATTGAATTGGCACAATTAGGGACCAAGGGGAATTTACCTAAACACATGACATTTGAGGAATATCCCTCCAATACTTTTCAAGTAATAGTGATAACAATTAACTTCAATTCTTAAAAACCAACATGGCCATTTGTATACTTTGTGCAACTTTAAGATTGATCTGAACATGAAATGGCCAACAGGCAGTCATTTTGATTTTTGACAGTTAAAGTTTAGACAACTATTTAGATTGACAGAATAAACCAAATGGCTGACAGGTCACAATCTTTGTATTTGACAATTATAGTATTGTTATCCTGATTTCTCAGGAAGTCTTCTGTGGAATTTTCTCATATTACATAAGTAGATTCAACTTGGTCTCCTCAGCTTTTCATGAACTGTTATCAGAACAAAACATAATCAAACACATTTGATATCACTTTTGTGTATCAATTTCTCAAATTTCATATGTAGGTTGCCCTTAGTCCCAGGTAGTACAGCTGTTTAGTTCCAAGACTGATTGGGGAAAATTGCCATTTTGAATTAAGGCTGTTGAAGTTCGTTATTGGGTTTCTCTATCAAGCTTTAAAATCATGGACATTTATTTGTATGTTCTACTTAATGTCTATTTGTTCATCTTCATTTAACATCAGATCAGAAAATGTTTGTCATCATATTTTGTTGTAGAACATGAAAGTACAGAAATTTTCAAACTTACATGGAACCAATAAACATATATAATAATGGGATCCGTGTGGGATCTCTTGTTAACAACAACACTGACGAGAACTTTCTGTATATTGGAAGAAGGAAGACAAACAAGATGTTTATATACCACAGTTTATTTTTTTAATCATATCACAAATTTTTTTTCTGCAAAATGAAAAAAAAAATGATGAAATCCCCCTCCCCTCTAAATTGCTTTCATGAATCTTAAAACTCTAAATTCAATCAGCCAAAGTAGACAACCTTTCCCTTGATGTCCTTAAGGAGATGTTCATGATCCTTGCATCAAGAGAACAACCAATATAAAGTTCAAGTCTCACACATGAAGACGAGGATGAAATAAATACAGCATCCGTTCTCTTTAAAATACTAACCAAGAATCTTAATTAATTCTTTAAAAATCCTTTTTTAATATGAGAGGAATAAAATTTTCATTGATTTGATAATGAAAATTATAATGTTGGCTTTTAGTGATACAGTAGCAATACGCTATTTAAGAGATATTGCTTTTTGTAAGAAGACTTTTCCTTCCACTTAAACTGATTTACATGTTCATCCTTCTAAAAGTTTTAAAACTTCAGCATAATGACAGAGAATTTACAATTTGAAATATATACACAATTACAAAAATTGTGAAACTAAATAATAAACCAACCAAAAACATCAGTGTTAGACTATCTGTAACAATACAATAACTAGCTCTAACTGGATGGACGGAGAATGGACACACATACCTGATAAAAAAATCAATACTACAGACACAAGTATATCACATAAAGTTAATATTAATATGATACATGTACAAGTATAAGGATTTGGTATGTTAATTTGAAATATCTATTAAATCTAAATTTTATACAAATCTTATTTCTAAATCCATAAACATGTATATATATATATAATGTGAACATTCAGTGAAATTTAAAGCATTATCTATGAAACCTGATTTATTTCTATGGTACTTGGAGAAAAAAAACAACTGAGTTATAAGTAAGACAGGTAATTTCATTATACTAGTAACAAAACAGTTACTTAAGCAAAACATGTATATCATGACCATTTACGTTTAGTCACAGGGGCCAGACTCAACTTCACAGGGGCCAGATATAACTTCACAGGGGCCCAGACATAACTTACAAGGGCCAGACATAACTTCACAGGGGCCAGACAAACTTCACAGGGCCCAGACATAACTTCACAGGGGCCAGACAAACTTCACAGGGCCCAGACATAACTTCACATGTACATGGGCCAGACAAACTTCACAGGGGCCAGACATAACTTGTGTGTATTAGGGTTTACAAACAATATTTTTAGACTCTTTAATTTTTGAAACACACAATTACAGAAATTGTGAAACGAAGAATAAACCAACCAAAACATCAATGTTAGAATTTCTGTTATAAGGGAAATTATGACACAGCCAGACAGACAACATCTATATCATTCAATCATTCGTCATATATCACAGATTCATCAAGGCAAGAGTACTGATTTTGGGAGTAACATATATCTATATATATACAGATTAAATTTGATTTTTAAAAAAAAAGGTTATTTTTCCCCACATAATTTTTTTTAAACTAGTGCTTTAACCTCATTTAAGAGAGATTTTTGTAAATTTTAAAATGAAGGAAACAATGTTTCTCCGTTAGCCATAGACAACAAATTCATATTAAGTACTTCTGAGTATTTTCAGGACTACCTGTGCATATTAGCCCCACAAACAGTGCAGAATGTTACTATGGTAACAGCACAAGTAACCATGACAATATTACCTATATATAGACACACAAATTCTAATGTCAGGCTTCGTTACTTATTTTAAGTCACAAATACATTCACATTTTATCAATTTAATAGATTAAAACAATTGGCACAATTCAGTTTCCTTAGAACATTTTTTAATTAAACATGAAAAATGATATGATTCCCCACAAGCACTAGATCAGCTTCAGTACATGGATAATAGAACTATGACCAGGGTGTTAATGAATTACTGCTTTCATAAAATCCATTTTGTTATTATTTTCATTCACAAATGTACACCAGAAAAGAAATTGAATATTATTAAAATTCCAACCATGAACAATGACCATATTCAAGCTCAATGAAATAAAACTCCCCTAACCTCACATGAATTGTGCCCTGCACCTTGATAATGCATATAAAATTTTACACTTTAGCGAAATTTATTGTCTAATTTGAGGATTCTGATAGCAATCTATCTTTGTACTCCAATTTGCTGCATCTTGGAAGACATGGAGAACAAACATGCAATGTTACAATCCTAAGGTCATCCAATGTCAAAACACCTTATAGTGATGTCAGATATCACTATTAATCTTATTGAATTAACCAAAATTGGAGGAAGTGATTCATAAACTTCTAAAAGTTTGTATGGAGATGTAGGGAAACTGAATACCAGCCCATATACCTACCCGGTAACAGTACCGAGATTACAACCAATCATTGACCGGGAAGTATCAGATAAACTTTACTCGTGAGGTAGTGATCATGAATATGGTAAATTGCATAGCGACCAAAGATGTAATGGTCTTTAATTTAATTTGTTTTTAAGTCCCTGTGCTTTCCTTTTTGCATTTCTATTTTGATGGCTCAACTCATTTAAAATCAATGTGGAAAACAATATTGGTCTAAATATAAGTACATACATTTATATATCTGTCATGTAAATTTAGACTTTCTTGTATACATGTACAACACTTTCACACATTCTTTCATTCACAAACATCATATATAACATGCAGTTTTTGGTAAGTGAAAGCAAACAACATATTTTTCTTGTGACAAATTCAGCAATAAACATAACTGCTACCTTAATTGTAGTTGTTTTTGATGTGATAACTCTTTGATTTGATATAGAAAAAACATGATAGAAATGATATCTATTTCATATGAATATTGGCAGTCACTTTATCATATGAATATGTAAATAGGCATACAGAAAGTCAACACAAAAGGACAAAGATTCTAGGTATAACATCAAATCAAACATTTTTCAGGAGGTCAATTAAGATATCAAATGCGTAGCTGTCAATATTTCTCCATACATCTTTTTTTCTGTGCAACATAGAATAGGTGAAATGTGTTTGTTTACAGATACCATGTTTACATATCAAATGAAAACAAACAATAATGATTAAAAAAATCCATTCAATATGAAAATAATTTACAATCTCTTCACAGGTGTCCTTCATGATTACATCAGTGGAAAACAGTCTAATATCAAGGGATGAAAATAACACTATGTCATGTTTAGTTTAAACTTTACAGATTCTGAATGAAGATTTGTAAAGCACTAGCGGAATATTTTTTTTTTTTTTGGGTTTTTTTTACATTTAACCATCAACAGCCTAAATAAAATTGATTCGAAAAAATCTTTTAGATTAAAAGTTATCTCCCTTGGATCAACCTAGTTCAAATGGACAGCATCATACTTGATATAACATACAGGTAGATTAAAAACACATAATGTCTATATGATAGGCAAATGACTGATGACTAGTAATTTTAAAAGCTTTAAACTTTTTTTATCACAATCCAGTTTGGCCTTTGTTCTACACAACGACTACACATTCACCAGTTAAAAATAAATTTCAAACCAAATGTAAACTAAATTAATGAGGTTATTCCAGTATAACAAGATACAGACCACTGAAAATAATCACATCAATCAGCATGTCTATAATTACATCTGTGTTAATTAGTATATATAGGTGGTAGTTCTACACAAAACCTGGAGACCTTTATAGGTAGATAGGATTTGCTGGAATAGACCTGAGGACGAAAACTGAAAAAAACATGGAGACAAAACATATGCAAACACTGTGTATAGTTTGTAGCCAATATCGCAAGAAATTATAAAGCAAACTAAGAATTTTAATCTGTATCTTTCACCTCTGGTATCAAAGTAAGAATGGCTCAGACAAAGTAAGCTTGGCAGTAACAATGTTTTCCTTTCACACCTCTCGAAGTTCTACTTTCTCACACCTGTCTTTCAGTACGTCAAAAACATAATTAAATCAGGGAATGGAAAAAAAAACCAGAACGTGATGAATTTTAAAAATCAAACACATGATTTCACATCCACTTCTTCTGACTAAATCTTTTTATATCATATAGCAATGTAACGAGATAAACATAAACCTATTCCTGTAGCCAACATGACTGACTCTGATCAGTGTTAACTGGTAGGTTTAATGATGACATTCGGTTTGTTGTGGTCAAGAGTTAGTTACTTTAGGCTTCAAATGGAGAAACATAAGTTCTAAAATTTCCAAAATGTTTGAATTCTAACAAAAATATTATGTTAAATTTCGAAAAATTTTTGTCATCTACTATAGTGAATACCAACAATCTCCAATGGCACAGTGTTTTAAATTATTTCAATACTATCAACAGAATAGAGCAACATACAAGTGTTACTACCATAATCCGAACAAATGTCATTCACGTTGCTATATCAACAATTATGATGAGTTATCTACCCTTGTTAAGTTCATACTGGTTTTGCATACATATATACATAGTGATTTGGATACATCATGACAGAAATTAAGTTTTACTGCATAAACTGTTCTACAAATTATAAGATAATTAATTTACTAAAATCGGTAACCATAGTAGTCAACATAACGAAATGCGTTTGATTGGCGAACAGCTTTCGTCAATGCCTGTGTTTTCCGAGCCTTTCTTGCCATAATTCGCATCATTCTTGCCTTCTGTTTTTCCACTGCTCTTGCTCTCTTTAGATCAGTATTTTTCCTTCGGAGCCAGCTGAAAAAAAGATAGAATAGTTTATAAGTTACTTCTGAAATGTTTAGTTTATGAGTTAATTTCTGAAATGTTTCCATGTACATGGACATACCATTTATATTGGTATCGACCCTGGCCTACAGGTTTACAGATAGATTTTGTACAGAAGTATTGTCAACAAAGGCTCCAGGAACCTGTTACCACTACTGGCCCTCACCAAATGACAAAATGTGACCAAAGACAGATGACTGATGATTACAACATTTTATCTGTGAGTAGGATATCACTGTACTTCATCACAAGGATACATGGCCTTTATGAAGTTAAGAAAGGTTGCTGATAAACAGTTCTGGTTATTGTTTTAAAAATATATCATGAATTCTAATTGAATTAAAGTAGTATAACTATTTAAGATAATGGAAACTTTCAGTTCAATACTGGGATATTGTCTAATGTCGACTTTAAAGTAATAACTAACTAGAGTAACCAATGACAGCTATGAGGTTATAATTTGTTTTTTTTTTACTTACTCCCTGAAGGCCTTATCACAATCGTCTCGTGATCGAATGATAAGTCCATCGTTGGTCTCCTGTTCCTGTCGCTTCACCAGTAACTTCTCCCTTTTCTTTTGTTCTGTCTTGCTTTGTACCCATTCTTTGTACATCTGGTTGTTCTGGTCAGACTTAAAAAAAACACAACCAGACATACTTGTGAATACCTAATAACACGGATACCCCTGGTGTTTTACAGTATCAATATTTATTTATGACAGGACTAAAAATATATTTTATACAAGGTAAATAGTACAAAGTACAGTATATAACAAACATCACCTTGTTAGTAAGTCTGTTTTGACCTTTGAAACCAGACAAATGGACAGATATGTTATTATAATTCATTGTAAGTCTGTTGTGACCTTTGACCCTAGACAGATGGACAGACATGTTACAATTGTATTATATTCCACTGTAAGTCTGTTGTGACCTTTGACCCCAGACAGATGGACAGACATGTTATTATATTCCACTGTAAGTCTGTTGTGACCTTTGACCCCAGTCAGATGGACAGACATGTTGTTATATTCCACTGTAAGTCTGTTGTGACCTTTGACCCCAGACAGATGGACAGACATGTTATTATATTCCAATGTAAGTCTGTTGTGACCTTTGACCCCAGACAGATGGACAGACATGTTATTATATTCCAGTGTAAGTCTGTTGTGACCTTTGACCCCAGACAGATGGACAGAAATATTTTATTATTATATTGCATTTTAAGTCTGTTGTGACCTTTGACCCCAGACAGATGACAGACATGTTATGATATGACACTGTACATCTATTGTGACCTTTAACCTCATAAAGGTGGATTGACATTATATAACGTATGCCACTGAGTCTATGACCTAAGACAATTGTTTGGATAAAATATCTACAAAGTGTCAAACAAATCTATAATAAATATACTTCACATGCATGTATTTATTCCTGACAAAACACCAATGTGTCTGGGGAAACCCAGATGTTAGTAAATGGTTTCCAGAGTATGCTCAATATAATGGCCTCCCATAATGTTATACCATACCCTGGTACAACTGTGTGCTTTAAAAGTGATATTACAATCAAGGATTGAGAATTTTAAACACTAGAGTCAATATATATATATCAGTAACCAATAACACAAACTTTAAATCCTGCCAATCATCCAATGTAGAATATTAATGTGGCCAAGTCATAAATACAGGTCACTAGAAACTGAAACACAAACATTGTAAACAGTGTGTAAATAGATACAGACCAAAGAGCCACTATACAGGGCCTAAGTACCAGGTACTAGTCAACCATCTATAGCTCTCATACATCACAAAGTACCAGGTACTAGTCAACCATGTATAGCTCTCATACATCACAAAATACCAGGTACTAGTCAACCATGTATAGCTCTCATACATCACAAAATACCAGGTACTAGTCAACCATGTATAGCTCTCATACATCACAAAGTACCAGGTACTAGTCAACCATGTATAGCTCTCATACATCACAAAATACCAGGTACTAGTCAACCATGTATAGCTCTCATACATCACAAAATACCAGGTACTAGTCAACCATGTATAGCTCTCATACATCACAAAGTACCAGGTACTAGTCAACCATCTATAGCTCTCATACATCACAAAGTACCAGGTACTAGTCAACCATGTATAGCTCTCATACATCACAAAATACCAGGTACTAGTCAACCATGTATAGCTCTCATACATCACAAAGTACCAGGTACTAGTCAACCATGTATAGCTCTCATACATCACAAAATACCAGGTACTAGTCAACCATGTATAGCTCTCATACATCACAAAATACCAGGTACTAGTCAACCATGTATAGCTCTCATACATCACAAAGTACCAGGTACTAGTCAACCATGTATAGCTCTCATACATCACAAAATACCAGGTACTAGTCAACCATGTATAGCTCTCATACATCACAAAGTACCAAGTACTAGTCAACCATGTTTAGCTCTCATATACCACAAAATACCAGGTACTAGTCAACCATGTTTAGCTCTCATACATCACAAAGTACCAGGTACTAGTCAACCATCTATAGCTCTCATACATCACAAAGTACAAGGTACTAGTCAACCATCTATAGCTCTCATACATCACAAAATACCAGGTACTAGTCAACCATCTATAGCTCTCATACGTACATCACAAAGTACCAGGTACTAGTCAACCATGTTTAGCTCTCATACATCACAAAGTACCAGGTACTAGTCAACCATCTATAGCTCTCATACATCAAACAAACAAATTAAATATGAGGGAGTGATAAATTCTAAATTTCAAATCACCTAGCTCCATTGATTAACACATGAAGACAGCACCTCACTGGCATCATTGATTATTTATTAAAATTCTGTTTACGAGCTAGTGTTCAGTATGGCCGGTTATTTGTCATAACTATCATATATCATGTACGGTCTCAATCAATGGATATTTGTTACATCAGACCAATTCATTCAACACACAGATGGTAAATACTGTATTGGAAATATTGTATATATCATGACCTTTAGGTGAAGGTGACAGTGATCTACTTTCATCATGAGGCAAACCCATGGTTGGTAAAGAGGATAAGTTGAAAATTCATAAAAATATATAAGGGTTTATACAATTTTATCGTCTGGAAAAGTATTAAAAAGTCCTAAACATCTCACACTTATTTGACCTTTGACCTTAAGGTCAAGGTCACAATTACCTGATTTTAGTTTTAGTGCATATCACATTGCCTGTAGAAGATGCATTAATGTGCCCAGTTCCATTAGGGCATCTTTCATGTTCAAAGGTTATGGACTGGACAAGGTGATAAGAAGCAGAGACCGATGAAGAGAACGAGTACTAATGTAATATGTCTCTCTTCCAAACCCACAGAAAGCCAGGTTAGATATAAAGAAATTACACAGAGAGAAAAACATGCCGTGTATCATAAAAATGTCAAAAAATGGGCTTTAGTTTTTCAATTTACACTTAAGACAAACATTCTTTTTTATAGTAAGAGAATCTATATCTTCTATGGCAGGGTTTTATATTGATAAAAGAATATACGGTAAGTGGTAAGGGCAAAATTTTATGCATACAATTGTACATGGTAACTGGTTCAATGACGTGATTCTAACACTTGAAAATTCATAAAAATTAGCCTATATCACACCTAGTCCTTCCCTTCCTTCATTACAGTGGAACCTGTCATGAGAGGCCATTCCTTCTGTTACTACAGTAAAACATTTCTAGAGAGACCGTCCCTTCAGTCATTACAGTAAAACATGTCTTGAGAGACCATCCCTTCAGTCATTACAGTAAAACATGTCTAGAGAGACCATCCCTTCAGTCATTACAGTAAAACATGTCTAGAGAGACCATCCCTTCCGTCACTCCAGTAAAACATGTCTAGAGAGACCATCCCTTCAGTCTTTACAGTAAAACATGTCTAGAGAGACCATCCCTTCCGTCATTACAGTAAAACATGTCTAGAGAGACCATCCCTTCCGTCATTACAGTAAAACATGTCTAGAGAGACCATCCCTTCAGTCATTACAGTAAAACATGTCTAGAGAGACCATCCCTTCCGTCACTCCAGTAAAACATGTCTAGAGAGACCATCCCTTCAGTCACTCCAGTAAAACATGTCTAGAGAGACCATCCCTTCAGTCACTCCAGTAAAACATGTCTAGAGAGACCATCCCTTCCGTCATTACAGTAAAACATGTCTAGAGAGACCATCCCTTCCGTCATTACAGTAAAACATATCTAGAGAGACCATCCCTTCCGTCATTACAGTAAAACATATCTAGAGAGACCATCCCTTCCGTCATTACATTAAAGCGAGTAATCAGAGACCATCCTTCTGTTACTACAGTAAAACATGTCTAGAAATACCATCCTTTTTGTCACTACAATAAAAGCCGTCTAGAGAGGCTAATAGAATCTTTCAACCCTTAGGGTGTGACAGGAGAATTTCAACCCGGAGGGCAAGCCTCATGTTTGACAACTTAAGTATCTTACCTAGAGGGTTGAGTTTCCCAGTCTCACTTCCATGAAGGTGAATGTTTATTTTTCTCTTACCCTGTTTACCCTCTTATGCATCTGATATGGACGATACATCAATGCAAGACAATGTTGTTATGACGTGATTGAATTGTCGAAGTGACATCATTGTGACGAAATGTAATTGTTTGGAATGTGCAAAGAGCACGTATAACTTGTCTCAACCCTAGGGTGAGACAACAAGATCTCACATCGTCAAAATTGTGGATATCCATGTCCTGGGTAAGAAAAATCCCCTTCTGTCACTAAGGTAAAAGCTGTCTAGAGAGACATTCTCCACTACCACTACAGTAGAACCTGTCTAGAGAGACATTCTCCACTGCAACTACAGTAGAGCCTGTCTATAGAGACATTCTCCACTGCCACTAGAGTAGAACCTGTCTATAGAGACATTCTGATCTGCCACTACAGTAGAACCTGTCTATAGAGACATTCTGATCTGCCACTACAGTAGAAGCTATCTAAAGACATTCCCTTCTGTTACTACAGCAGAACCTGTCATGAGAGGCCATCTTGTCTATTACAGTACAAAACCTGTGTAGAGAGGCCTCTATCATTTCTCTAACTACAGTATAACCTGTCTACAGAGACCATCCCTTGTCTCAAACAACAAGCCATGTCCAACTTATCCATATAGCAGAACTAGAAGCTTCACAGACAAATAAAAAAGAATCATTTAAACAGTCTCACGTCCAGTCCACAGAAATCTCTTCTTCTGTCACTAATTATGAGAACCTTTTTGACATAGCAGACCATCCGTAACCAGAACCTGTCAGGGAAAACCATTTCTTTCCTCTGGTAACTCAACGCTGGTGGTTTACACTTCTCACCACAGGTTAAGATTGCTTGGAACAATGTTACAAGTTAAAGACTTAAGTGAAAATAACTGGTGCAGTCACACACTTCTACAATGTTTCGTGGTGTGGGGATTGATCATCAGTGAACAAAAGCAATATAATGAACTAGCACTCTCTTATGATTTAGAATGGGTGGAACACACACAAAGATAAACAGGGTATAAATAAACAATATATGCAATAAAATTTTAAACAACAAATTATTAAAGGTTAATGACAATTTCAGATTTTTTTATGACAAAGTGAAGTATAATGACATTGATTATTAATGCTTTTTCTTTCTTTTTTATCATTTTAGTAAAATTCATTAATAACTTTAAAAATCTAATCTCAATCTTATATCTTAATCTGATTTAATTGTTCATCTGCATACAATTTTGACAAAGTGTCCGAAATCTATTAATATCAAGTTCTGGATGAACAGAAAATGTTTGGTAACTTTACAGTGTTTAAAATAAAGGAAGGGATGGGACATGATTCTAAACGGACCACATTCACCTATAAGCCATAGAAGATTTAGATTCTAATAATTAACATTATTTGCTCACAAATTTGGAAAAAACAATTTCCATGATTTTCAAAATGTTTGTTTTTACCTCGTCATCAAGAGAATCGTCATCCTGGCCCATGTTTTTCTGCTTATCTTTATATCTTCTCTGTGATAAAATACAGGAAATTTGGAAAAATCTTATCACCATGACAACCATATAATATTGCAAACCTAAGCATCACACATCAAATTAATAGTTAGTTTAAGATTAAAATAAAATCAAACAACAAAAAGCATCAAATATTTGAAATATATATCAACCAAACGTAAGTGCAAAACAAAATGTTTTGTTCATGTATCAAGTTATGTTGGGTAACAATAAATGTATGTAGATATATAACTAGCCAGAAGCCTTATATTGATTGTTTGTCTTCCAACGAACTTTTTATCTTTAAATTTCTTGATTGTAGATGTTTTTTTCCCTTTTTTCCCCTGAGTGACGTTCCGTCATATTCACTTGTTGCCTTGAAAATCTAACAGAATCCCATAATTTTGTAGCCCCTGGTCCATGATAATCATAGGTAGGGTGTACAATTTGTGTCAGGACTGAGGTTTTGGTACGGTTGTACGCCTATATAACTACTACCCTAAAGTTTCCCAACATCTATACGTATGTATAATGATAACTCTTTTACATCAGAATTTGGTCAAAATCTACAGTTATATGTGAATGCAATGACGACAGCTGCTTTTTTTTACTATAGTCAACAAACTAACCATGAACATACTTAGAGGATCAGGAAAAACTGGTGCTGTACCTTCGGGGAGTTAATCGAGCTATAAAGTAGTCCTGGGATGTTATCAGTTTAAACGGTCATCGGAAGCTACCATCAGATACATGTACATTCTATATTAGACATGTTTTCAGGAAGATACTATCAGTGCTATTTCTGTGGTTGTAGCGCCATCACAACACATTCAGGTCATACGAAGATAGTTTAGTAATTAGTTGTTACTAGTGTATCAACATGCGGCAAAAGTCTGGTAATAAGCATTTTGATTATTATAAGCTGACTGAGGTCAGATGATTTGATTTAATTGTTAATCTAAATGTACTTTATTTGTTACACATTGTTAGTACAAATGAACAATATCAGTACTATAAAATTGCATGTACTATTAAAAGGTTACCTTTTCCTATTATTAAAAGTATTTACATGCGGTTTACATTTTAATGACCATTATGTTAAGAACACTTTAAATGTACACTCCAACTATAAACTGCACCGGTTATAAAAAAATAATATCAATTGTACCTGGTACTTCAAAATTTTAGCAAAAAATTAAAAAAGTAAATAAACCAAAACAAAAAATCATGTGTGTGTAATTGTGTATATGGGTGTAAACTATTGTTTATTGATGTTTGAAATGTTAGCTTTGAACTTTTTTTAGAGAGGAAAGTCCAATATTTCTGTCATTTCAGACTAACATACCCAGTAGTAAGGAAACTGACAACACCTTACTACTGTAGATTGTCTTCCCTTCGACACCCTGTTCAAAACTCACGTTATCAGGCTTTTGATTTCTTTTCATCTCTTCCTCTTCCTTTTCTCTTCTCTGTTTATCCCTTTGTCTGACTTTTGTCAACCAAGACTGGAATAGATCCTCATTATAATTTTGCTTTTCTTCTTCTTCCTTTTTCTTTCGTCGCTCATCTTCCTTTCTTTGTTCCTCCTTTTGTTTATTTTGCTGTTCCAATAACTCCTTCTCCTTCGGCGACAAGGCATATGGTGACTTATAATTTTCGTTTAAAGGAAAAGAATGATTAATTGAACTATTCCTGGATCCTGCAGATTGTGCCCGAGGTTTCTGGGCAGGTCGCACTGATCTGCGTGATGGTCCTGAGGCTGTGGAAGGTCGGGGATTGGATGGAGGTGCTGGCTTTCTGTTAAATGATGACGATGAATTACTGTTTGTGTTACCAGCACCATTAGCATTATTGCCCTCATTCTCTTTGTCGTTGTCAAACAGGGGAAGCCCCATGTCATCTGCCGTCACTTCATCAGCATTTACAAGTTCAAAATTTCCTCCTCGTTCTATCAACACTTTGTCGTCGGACCTTTTTGCACCAGGGGCAGTATTAGAGTCATTTTTTGTAGGTTCTGATTTATCTGAAACCGTGTTACTGTCTTGATTTTGTTGTGGATTATCTTCCCCCTCCCCATAGTCAGGAGGGGGCGCTACAAGATCCACAAGGTCTTCCTTGAACAAAACTCGAGATTCACGTTTTTTGTCTGTTGGCGTATTATCATTGGCAAGCTCTTCATTGAGCTGTTTTACACGCGCAGTCACATCATATTCCGGGGGGTCCTCAGTAGGTAGTCCGTCATCTGTCAGAAATAGAAATACATTGATGAAACACGTTAGCACCAGTAAGTAGTGTTTATAACTGAAACACTTTCTCATTAGCACCAATAAGTAGTGTTTATAACTGAAACACTATTTCATTAGCACCAATCAATTAGTAACATTTGTAATTATGAAGTCTAAATCTTGTAGATAAAATAATTTCATTTTAACTTTATTGTTATCTGGATTTCAGGAAATGGTAAACTCTTAAAATTTTTCACAAACTCACAAACCTATGCAATCCAAACATGAAATCTCCAACTGGTTCCTGATGTATAGAATTCTGTAACCAGGTCCCAATGTACAGAATTGGTCCTTATACATAGACTTTGATTCAAAACACTGGCTTTTTCCTTGCTTGAAGTAAGTAACTTAACACATACATTATGAGTCATGTTAAAATTGATTTTGTGTACACTTACCCATGTTACGGAGATTCTCTAGCTCCTCCATGGCACGTATCTGGTCCTCGCTAAGTTCCTGTTCGTCCCACTCATCATCAGTCGACTTTTCACCAGACGTTTCCCTCTGCCCCTTCTCATCCGTCTCTCCCTCACTGTCCGAGCCAATATTATTCTTTGATGGCTCATTGACCTTCAGGAAAATGAAATAAAAGGTAAATGATTATTTATTCTGTTCACAATGCCCACAGAGAAAGTGCTTCCTTTCTTGCTATATTACATTGTATATTCATGACAAGTCGTTCACAGCCGACAACAATCTTGGCGATAATGAAATATTCAGTCCTGTGTATCAAATGACCCATCCACTGTACGAAATGTTACAATGATCCCCCATAACACCTTGAATGTACACCCATATTGATATTTCATTGGATATCACAGGTCACATGATCAATGTTCTTAAGAGATAATCCGATTTATAGCTATTAGATTGACATCACACAACATAAAGACCTACTTACAATGGCTGATGTTGGACTCCTTTGTATGAATTTTTTATTAAATTTCATGCTTTTATTAACATTAAAGGTGTACATGGTTGAGTTTGTTATCGACCCGAAGTTCCCAATATATGTATATACCAAAGGCTGTTTATTGTGTATGCCTCTGTATACTGCTACAACCTACAGGTAAATACTTAAGGTAAAAACTTTCAATATAAAATAAAGATCAAAACACTTTTTAGTCATTTTTACAGTTGATAAAGAGTCTGAAAGGGAATATTAATGGAGCAAATTGTAACCACAATTGAAAAAAAAAAATGCAGTCAGGATCAGTCAATCTATCAAATCTCATTTTGATAAATCTATAGCCACAAAATTATTCATTTTAATTTGGAAACAAGTGCAATCAATGATTGCAAAGCTCACCGGCAGCAGCAATCACACTATGCACACACTATGCACTCATTTTTTATGTATTATTGTTTTATGTTACAATTTTGCGTGACATAATATCACTCCTAGACCTCTAATGGATTTATAAACCACATCAGAAGGGTGAGGACTTACAAGCTTTCCAAAACTTAAAAGCAGGTCCACAAAATGGTAAAATGCCAAACAATCACAATTTTTTCGGCATGATTTTGCCATAACATCACTCCTAGACCTCTAATGAATGTATTAACCAAATTCGAAGGTTGTGAGGTGTATACTTTTGGACTGACAAGTTTCCCAAAAATTACTCCAAAAACTTGGGTTTGAACGCTGACGCGGGGCCCAGGGGTACAGCTTTAGCTCACGATTACTCATAACCGGTGAGCTAAAAAGTGTAGTCTATAAAAACTTTTGGCAGAGATAAGAACAGGGGAGGTAATTATTTAGATATATCATATATCTTCTCAAGCCGGAAGACTTTCTATGGGGCCAAATACCTGCAAATAACCTGTGAAAAAGGATTTTATTTTTAGAATAATGATCATAAAATGAATGACAATTCAACTTATACATGTATATCAAAGGATATTTATTTTAGGAAAGATGATGAAACAAGGGGAGATAATTATACCTAACATCAAGAGAGATTAAGGTTAATTAGGAGTACCGGTTGACAGTGTTTGTTGATCAGTACTGGTTGTATACAGTATAACACAGGGTTTATTGACTTACCACTTGTCTATTTTAACAGGACCAAAGAGTAAACTGGATCATTACACCCATTACACAAGGCCTATATCATTGTAGGTATACAAAGGGCTGGAGGTAAGGCCTTCATTAAACTCCACACATATTTAAAAGGATCATATAATTACATGTATGTACAAAAAACACCAATAAACTCATGATCAAGGGTCCAATATACCATAAACATTCCAAACATCAATAATGTATTTTGCTTATTTCTTATGAAACTTATATGATTCAGAGCAAGTCATAATAAAAAAAAAGTAAAAATTGCACCAGTCCAGGAATAAAACATTTACATACCGTGTGTGGTATGTTACCCAGGACAATTTGCTTGTGTGTCTAAGAATTGGCAGAAAATAGTTGTGACATGAAATGCACGTTATTTTTTCTCCCCATGACGTATTGTGTAACAAAAGGCATTTGTTATTCAGCACTAACAATTCGAGATCATAAACCAATCCTTTTAGTCCAGGGGTTTTAAATATAAAGGCATCCGTAATAAATATCATAAACTCCATACCAGTATTAAATAAAGACACCTGGGTGTGTGTATGATGTCTGAAAGATTATTCACTTTCTTCAATTTTTAATTTCGCAAATATCTACTAGATTTATGAATTGATTCATAAACAATTCTGTTAAAAAAATTTAATGGCAGGTTATGTAATTAACAAACACTTGTTTAAATAAAGATTGTATATTTAGATAAACACATAAGCCAACACATTATGTCACAATATATCACATTTTATCTAACTCTGATGTAAGTAGGTGTTTACTATATTAGGACTACCAAATTTTACTCTGTAAAACTGTAAATATGGAAATTTAGGTGAGGGGGAAATTTTGCTGAAAGTCATTCAGTTGCGAAAATTCCCCCCACAGGTATTGTTTTGTACTGTTTATGGTATTTATGGAGCATGTGCGATCGAAAAATTAAATCCACGGAAATAACCACATTTACAGTATATAAGATTTTGATTATTTCTGTAAATATTTTTGTCTCTCTAAATGTCAGGGATAAAAGGTTCTCCAAAATGAGCAAGCGGACATCTAGATTGATATTTTACTATAAGACAGAAAATTTATGAAATATCTCATTATCAACATGGCAACATATAGCAGTGTTACATTTGAATCCTATTGAATTCTCTTACAGATTTAATCAATCTCCTAACTGTTGCTGACTTGGGCTTATGATCAATACATCAATATATAAAAGATGTCTGTTTCCCATGTGTTGATAAGAAAAGTCTGATTCATCTTCGGGAAATATTACAGTAATCTCCTGCTCTTCTAGCCGAGAGAAAAGGCAATAAACTCCTATTTGATACCTAGTCTAATATTGTCAGTCTAAATAGATTGTAGGAATACCACCCTTTACTGACAAATTGATCCTGTGGGAGGGACTATCAGGCCTACAGACATATCCAACATTACCAATATCTTTATTATTTTATTTAAAGGTCAAACAGGAGAGAATAACTTATCATCAAAATGTGTTATAGATTAGCAATAAAAGCAGGAACTGTGACTCTCTGTTAGCTTGGTGAATTGATTATAAGGACAAGATTTTTCTAAAGTTTTTTGATGATGAAATATAAAATAGATTATCACTAGATCTTTATTGCAAATATTTTCTAGAGAAATTTTAATTAATGAAAGATAAAAGAGATTTTTTTTTCATTAAATTCTGCCTCATCAGCTTTAATTTTGTGTGTTCCGTCAGACATCAATTTTAATAGATAACTGACAACCTGACATTTAATTACTTTACTGTAAATGATATACAGTTAGTAACCACATACCTCACAACAACCGCCTTTTGGACATACACAAGATGAAGCATGTATTTAAATTCTAGTTCTAATTTTGATTTAATACACTTGTTTGTGTTTGTTGATGTAAAGACATAAATTACCTCAAAACAAATATATATTTTGCATGCTATATGGACTTTGAATCAATGAATATGTATACAAAGAAAGTATATGTTAACATGATCCAACAGCGTAAATATTTCATCTGACGGCGTCGGTCACTAACCCAATGCTTAATGTTTGGCGCGGTTGTCGCAGTGAAGTTAAGCGTTAAAGGCCTATACTATTATCTATAGTAAACAAAACCGGTATGTAAACGGTCCTGTCTACCTGTACAAACATCTATGCGCATGCCAATATAACTTACCTACATTTATATACTCATAAAAGTCAACAAGGGACTAAAACATTAGCAGCACTTTTGACAGGATATGTGTTGGGCGACAGTTTGAATCAGTTATTAGGGGATGATGTGACTGATATAGGAGACCTATAAAGAGTTTGGTCAATGAACGGGGGAACACCTGGAAGATATATATAATATATATGGTGAACTAGCTATATATATACATGTAAAGTGGTATATCAAATAACGCTTCATCCCTTCCCACAGAAGTCACAGGACTGACCACAATATAAATTATCACTAAAACCATTGAGATAACTCATAAATTATCACTAAAACCATTGAGATAACTCATAAATTATCACTAAAACCATTGAGATAACTCATAAATTATCACTAAAACCATTGAGATAACTCAAATCAAACCTTTGAGTTAAGTCTAATAAAACCAATAGGTTAACTCAAACAAATTTAAGTACTGATATGGAACACTTCAAGGCCATGCACAAATCTAGGTGTTGGTCAAAGCAATGTAAGAGTATCTTACATGATTGATTGTGTCACATGGCATTCATTAAACCAGGTTTTTCTCTACAGAGACAATCATGCTAAGTCATAACAATTGTGGTGTTATCAATAATTTATGTTGCAATAAAGTTATTATACATTTTTTACAATATATATGATATGGTTGTATGACAAGGTAGAAAAAGTCAGATTACGTGACAAATACACTTAGAAACACATGACAACATTCCTAAAGTGAATATTTAGATTTATCCCTTCATAATTAATAAATGTTGTATGTGAATGGCTTCAATTTACATGATAAACTTAGGACACGTTATTGATTTATTGATCACAGCGACATCACTTACAATTCCCGACAGAGTACACTTGTAAATGTTTAAGTCTCTTGTAGTAGTTTTTACCAATTAACAAATAAATCTTGTCACTGGTAACTAGGATGTAAAAATACACAAAGTACAAACACAGCCTTACCTGTCCCTGACAAAAAATGAAATGCTTATACATAAATAAATGTTAAAACCTGGATACCAGTAAGGGAACTCGAGATTTAAATCTACTTGGATGATTTACCTATGTTACATTAAAGTTAGGGCCCACATACTTATGGCCTGGGTTAAGCTGTATAACCGCATTATAAGATTATGTTAACCTAAACAAATGACACTTCTAACAGCAAAATCTTTTTAACATCCTTTTTTTTCTCTCAAATATGAATTAATTACCAATTTCAGATTCAAAAATTAGATAATTTTGCATGCATTTTTTTTTTTTTTTAAGAAATTACTTGTGTACATATAATATTGTGGTTAAGCTTTCTATGCTAAAACAGTATGTTAAAATCCTATTAGTTGTGATTGATCTCTAAGTGGAGGCAGTAATCCCATCACGATTAATATTTACCTCCAAACCTACCTTCTTTATCACAACAGGTGTGTATATTTTCCTATCTTAACTTTTCTTTTTTTTTAACACTAGAATTCTGGTCCAATTTGTGTTCAGGGATTAAATCACTATGGGATATGATGTTGTGTTCAAAGTTTTTGTCTAAGAGTTTCCAAACAAAATCACAAAAGAATGGTGGTTTATGATGCATTATGCATTAGAATGTAGATAAGATTTCAATAGTAGGCAAATTAGTTCTTGTCTTACAACTAGCATCTAAACAAAACAGGCCATTGCATGCAACACATCTGAGTTAATGTTGCACTTACTTGCATTTGAAAACTACCAAAATCACTATGTAGGTTATTAAACATGTTTTCCTTTTTCCTTTAAGTTATACACATTTTTAGTCCCCTACCGGTGAAATCGGGAGGACTATAGGTTTTGCCTGCGTCTGTCCGTCCGGTTAAAGTTTTGGTTTAAGTTTTATAATGGCACACCATTCACTTAATAATGGTATTAGGATGCTGATTCTTTGCATAGAGGTTCTTTGGGTGTGTGACATTACTTTTGTATGGTTAAAACTGAAAAAATTATTTTCATTTTTTTGAAAAATTTTGGCATATTATGAACTTAACTGTTTTTTCTGTATTCTTGAGGTTAAAGTTTTGTAATGGCTAGAGCTCCATTCACTTAATAATGGTATTACTACTATCCTATGCTATGCAGAATCATGGTTATATTTTAATCCAAGGCTGTTTTTACACATTTCACTTTAAATTCACTTTAGATTCTTTTACTCTGTACAGTAGACATACCAAAAGAATACCTGAATATCTTTTAGGGGCAGGAAACATTGTTTATTCAACCCAATAGAGTTGAATTTACACATTGTTTGGAATGAACTTATTTCATAAAATAATCATGTTTCAGTTTTGGCTAAACTTTTTTACTCAAATTTGGCTAAAGTTTTAACTTGGGGGCACCGGTAGGGGACGTGTATTGGTTTAGCAATACTCACAGAATGCTTGTTATATGTGGATTCGGTTGTTTGGTACCCAAGGGCCTCTTTTCCAGTAACTACTTTACTTCTTATTTTACTTACATAGTCATGTGACTATCACAAGGGACAACATTTACTAAGTAAAACTGCCCAGTACACCCCATTACAGCTTTTCATTCCATACATGTATTTTTTCTAGCATCCTTAGAAACCATGTTTCAATATTGGAACTCTTCTGTGTTTTTAGTATCAAAGGCAGCATAGAAATGACCAAACACTGATACACAAATGCAATAGATTGTTATCAATTAGATTAATTATTTGCTGATAATTTCCGAGAGAATAATGTATCATGTAGAGGGTTTTCAATTATTCATACAAGTTGGTACAATCAAAACTGAGTAAAACCACTGTCCTCTGCTCACCGTTGCCATGACAGCCAATCTCAACTATGATCATTAATACACTGATAAAGTGAAGTTGAAGTCTTATGCATAACATACCGTTTTCCATCAAACTACATTCATACCTTGTACTGATTGATTTTGTTCTATATTTCACCAATTTAAACATAATAAGACAAAACAAAAAAACTTAAAACACAAAATACAGCCTCGTAACAGGCAGTGAAGACACAACGCGGGACCTGTAAACAATGTGACGTCATCGGAATGTACAAGTAGCAATTGCAACAATGTACATTTTATATTTAAAATGAAACCCTAATTAGTAAAGGGACTGGACACAAAATTACCCCATATGTGGATTCATCCCCTGATTCTCACATAAATTATAAAAGGTCTAAGTATAACACACAAGGCTGACTACAACATAAGTACAACACATCACACATACAACACATCCCAATAAAACACATCCCAGTAAAACACATCCCAGTAAAACCCGTCCCAGTAAAACACAATCAATTACAACACATAACTCTGCATTGGTTACAATGCAAAACACTCAGAAGTACAACACACAACATGCTTCAGTACAACACATAATTGGTCACATGTATAATACACAACACATCTCAGTATAACACACAACACATCTCAGTATCACACAACACATCTCCGAATAACACACAACACATCTCAGTATAACACACAACACATCTCAGTATAACACACAACACATCTCAGTACAACACACAGCACATCTCAGTATAACACACCACATCTCAGTACAACACACAACACATCTCAGTATCACACACCACATCTCAGTGAAACAAACAACACATCTCAGTATAACACACAATACATCTCAGTATAACACACAACACATCTCAGTATAACACACAACACACCTCAGTATAACACACAACACATCCCAGTACAACACACAACACATCTCAGTACAACACACAACACATCTCAGTACAACACACAACACATCTCAGTATAACACACAACACATCTCAGTACAACACACAACACATCTCAGTACAACACACAACACATCTCAGTATAACACACAACACATCTCAGTACAACACACAACACATCTCAGTACAACACACAACACATCTCAGTACAACACACAACACATCTCAGTACAACACACAACACATCCCAGTATAACACACAACACATTCCAGTATAACACACAACACATCTCAGTATAACACACAACACATCTCAGGACAACACACAACACATCTCAGTATAACACACAACACATCCCAGTACAACACACAGGGTACATATAGCTGGACTTACATTTTTATCCTCTTTAGTTTCAGTGACAGGGTCTGGTTCAGTTTTCTCCTCTATGAAAGCATCTAGTTCCTTATCAAGGTCATCCTCCTCATCAGCGTACAACCGCTGCTGTTCACCTGAACTCATTTTGACAGTATGTCTGAAAATAAAAAACAACAAGTATAAGTTTGAATAATAAAAAAATACTTGCTATCAAATAACTGAGCTGACTTTGTATTTTTTTAGCTAAATTTGCTTTGACACAACATGTTTTCTTTACCATTATTTAAATCTAATAACTTAAGAATACAAATTGATATCATTTAACTCTGCAATCCTAATTACCATTTTTCAGGTCTAAATCCATTTTCAATCAGTCACACTCTGTGTACAGGTTTGAATTCAAATTGTCATATAACCTAGTTCCTTCTTGTCTTGCCTAAAAATAAACACTCGCAGAAGTCGTATTATAAGGTCATAATTCAACTGTGTATAATACACAATAGTATAGTATATATAGGGGTATATATATATACATGTATGTGTATTCTCAGTACAATGGCAAGTCCGCTATACATAAATACACAACTGAATTATAAATCTGACAACACACTGTGAAACGTTTGCCAAACACCTCTGACCACCATTAATTACTATGTCATTCTCAATAAAAACCCTCTGACATTTCTGGTTATAATTAATTCACATCCCATTATACAGGGAGGAAAAAAACCTGACAAGGCAATAAACACATACCAGCCACCCCTAACCTACCTGTAGCTATATTACCATGGTTCGTCTTCAGTACGTAGACAGAGTCAGTAAATTATTTAAATTTGTTGGTGTCTTGATCACACTTTATGCCTAAAGTTTGGTGTATACTAGTACAATTTCTGTGTTCACTATGGTCAAATGAGCACTTGTCAAAAATAGTAGTAGTGTTTGGTGTTGGATACATCAAAATATCTCACTTGGTTTAGATTCCTCCTTCTAATGGGCAAGAATGGCTAACATTTCCATAAATGACAATTTCATCGTATTGACTATTGGACACACAGGAAACTTCCTCGGGAAAAGAACCAAGTTTATCAGTGTTACTGGTATAATGATATACCTGTCCTAGGACAATTACACAAGATCAGATATGATTTACCTGAACCCTCTCCACGGAGACCATCAAAGAGTATTACTGGCCTATATGATATATTGATTTTCCGTATGGCTGGACTTATGAGTTTGATGAGGATGAGCCCCAGGGTTGTTTTTCAATTGATTATTTATAGTGTTTACCTGCTGTTTCCATCATATAGACAGTTCCTGACCAGGTGGTCGGCCTGGGAGGCTGACGTTCAAACACCCTCTAAAAATAACACTTAAAGCCTATAGTTGTCAAGTCGATCATCATAGAAACCATCACTTCATTACTAATGTATATCTACATCAATATTAAATTTGATGAATCTGATGAAAATTATCTAATACATCGCAACCGTATTTCAAACGAGAAAAGTTTTAAAAAAAAACATCATTAGCGAAGTATTATAATTCAATGAACAATATGTTTTCTGCAATAGAAAAAAAATCATGTATTATTAAAAATAATTACATTAGAAATTCTTCACCGTTTTGGGTTTGTAATTGAATTTTCTTTTTAAGCTGGACTTTCTTCAGCATAACAATACAAAACAATTAAAACTGTTTTAAGGAGTTCAGCAAACACAGTATTTTGAATAGTAATTGATGCGATGGTATTTTTTTTCTCTATTCCACAATGACAATACTTCCCCAAAATGGCCCAAACACATAAAAGAATCACTGATAATTTCCTCTCTTCTACACAAAATTGTCTGGTTTTTATTTAGTATATAATGATGGACAAAAATTTATTACTGGTATATTGGCTTGAAACAAACAAACATGAAAAATTGGCTGATATCTGAATTGTTGTCCAGTGTCTGTTATTGTATAGCCAAAAAACAGGAAAATCGTTTATTTCACTATTTACCATATTCGGTTATGTGGCCTTTGTCAAGCGTAAAACCTTCCCTGGATAAGGTTCCTTCCAATAACACCTAAACCTACTATTGACACACTGGACTTTATGCCATTTATCATTCAACATCATCCCTTGTAATCCTACTTTATGATAATTCCCATCACTTTACTATACTATAGTCATTGGGAGGAAATCATTATTGATGGACAGCTTACACATGTTTACATCAAACAAAATAAGCCATCAATACTGTTGGATGTTTGGACTGAGGACAAAACAAGTCATTCAATTATCTAACAATGACTGTGAGTCGTAAAATCTCTATGTACATGTAATTTTGTCCTTCTTGATATAATGATCCTTTCCTGAATGATCATAATAATTACCTGGATAAGCACTATAAACACAAATATAGTGTGTTGGGTATTGAGAGAAAATATAAAAAAAATAAACCCAAATCACGTTTAACGTCCTATTAACAGCCAGGGTCATTTAAGGATGTGTCAGGTTTTGGAGGTGGAGGAAAGCTGGAGTACCCAGAGAAAAAACACCAGCATATATATGGTCAGTACCAGGCAGCGTACTGTCCCACGTTTAACTGACATGGGTGCTGGTTTAGAACTGTACTAAGTCCATTTCTCAAAAAGTTGACAAAACTTATGAACTTATGATGCCTTCTGGTGTGGGACTATTTAACTCAGATAGATGTCTGGTGTGGGACTATAACTCAGATAGATGTCTGGTGTGGGACTATAACTCAGATAGATGTCTGGTGTGGGACTATAACTCAGATAGATGTCTGGTATGGACAATAACTCAGATAGATGTCTGGTGTGGGACTATAACTCATATAGATGTCTGGTGTGGGACTATAACTCAGACAGATATCTGGTGTGGGACTATAACTCAGATAGATGTCTGGTGTGGGACTATAACTCACACAGATATCTGGTGTGGGACTATAACTCAGATAAATGTCTGATGTGGGACTATAACTCACACAGATATCTGGTGTGGGACTATAACTCACACAGATGTCTGGTGTGGGACTATAACTCAGATAGATATCTGGTGTGGACTATAACTCAGATAGATGTCTGGTGTGGGACTATAACTCAGATAGATGTCTGGTGTGGGATTATAACTCAGATAGATGTCTGGTGTGGGACTATAACTCAGATAGATGTCTGGTGTGGGACTATAACTCAGATAGATGTCTGGTGTGGGACTATAACTCAGACAGATGTCTGGTGTGGACTATAACTCAGATAGATGTCTGGTGTGGACTATAACTCACACAGATATCTGGTGTGGGACTATAACTCGGATAGATGTCTGGTGTGGGACTATAACTCAGATAGATATCTGGTGTGGACTATAACTCAGATAGATGTCTGGTGTGGGACTATAACTCAGATAGATGTCTGGTGTGGGACTATAACTCAGATAGATGTCTGGTGTGGGACTATAACTCAGATAGATGTCTGGTGTGGGACTATAACTCAGATAGATGTCTGGTGTGGGACTATAACTCAGACAGATGTCTGGTGTGGGACTATAACTCAGATAGATGTCTGGTGTGGACTATAACTCACACAGATATCTGGTGTGGGACTATAACTCGGATAGATGTCTGGTGTGGGACTATAACTCAGATAGATATCTGGTGTGGACTATAACTCACACAGATATCTGGTGTGGGACTATAACTCGGATAGATGTCTGGTGTGGGACTATAACTCAGATAGATATCTGGTGTGGACTATAACTCACACAGATATCTGGTGTGGGACTATAACTCAGATAGATGTCTGGTGTGGGACTATAACTCAGATAGATATCTGGTGTGGACTATAACTCAGATAGATGTCTGGTGTGGGACTATAACTCAGACAGATGTCTGGTGTGGACTATAACTCAGATAGATGTCTGGTGTGGACTATAACTCACACAGATATCTGGTGTGGGACTATAACTCGGATAGATGTCTGGTGTGGGACTATAACTCAGATAGATATCTGGTGTGGACTATAACTCACACAGATATCTGGTGTGGGACTATAACTCGGATAGATGTCTGGTGTGGGACTATAACTCAGATAGATATCTGGTGTGGACTATAACTCACACAGATATCTGGTGTGGGACTATAACTCAGATAGATGTCTGGTGTGGGACTATAACTCAGATAGATATCTGGTGTGGACTATAACTCAGATAGGACTATAACTCAGATAGATGTCTGGTGTGGGACTATAACTCAGATAGATGTCTGGTGTGGGACTATAACTCAGATAGATATCTGGTGTGGGACTATAACTCAGATAGATGTCTGGTGTGGAACTATAACTCAGATAGATATCTGGTGTGGGACTATAACTCAGATAGATGTCTGGTGTGGGACTATAACTCAGATAGATATCTGGTGTGGGACTATAACTCAGATAGATGTCTGGTGTGGGACTATAACTCAGATAGATGTCTGGTGTCGGACTATAACTCAGATAGATATCTGGTGTGGGACTATAACTCAGATAGATGTCTGGTGTGGGACTATAACTCAGATAGGTGTCTGGTGTGGGACTATATACTCAGATAGATGTCTGGTGTGGGACTATAACTCAGATAGATGTCTGGTGTGGGCTCAAATAAAAGTCTTCAATGTCTTGTATTATCTCAACACCATATGGGATTCGAAATTGAATTGATTATAAATGTGACTGAAGTTCAGTATTTCATTGTTTTTTTTAGGTTATAACACAAAAGTTCAGTACTTCGTAGTCCAATAAGACACATATAATATTATTGTACATGGGATTTCAATAGATGTCTGGTGTGGGACTATAACTCAGATAGATGTCTGGTGTCGGACTATAACTCAGATAGATATCTGGTGTGGGACTATAACTCAGATAGATGTCTGGTGTGGGACTATAACTCAGATAGGTGTCTGGTGTGGGACTATATACTCAGATAGATGTCTGGTGTGGGACTATAACTCAGATAGATGTCTGGTGTGGGCTCAATAAAAGTCTCCAATGTCTTGTATTATCTCAACACCATATGGGATTCGAAATTGAATTGATTATAAATGTGACTGAAGTTCAGTATTTCATTGTTTTTTTTAGGTTATAACACAAAAGTTCAGTACTTCGTAGTCCAATAAGACACATATAATATTATTGTACATGGGATTTCAGAACCAGGTAAAACATGGAGATTGGTTTTAATACTTTTTAAAACTAAAATACCTTAATATCACATATTGACTGACATAACAAGTCTTTTAAAAATAATGTACTATTATAATTATCAAAACATCAAATATTTGATCAAATTGGTTTTAGATACAAATTGTTGCACATTGTGCACATAACTGTTCAGACTACTAGATAGAGATACAATTACATCAGACAGTTAAAGGGCAGCTAACATTTTAATACACATGCCAACAGTATATATTTAATGTGAAATGTATGGCAAACATACAAATCACCAAATTGTCTGATATGCAAAATTGACAGAACCTAGCTAGGTGTACATAAAACAAGGTTTGTTCTGTGTATGGATATGTGCTATTTCCACACTTTTAATCATGATAAAACTAGCAAGATGAGCTACCAGGGTATGAACCAGATTCACACTACTTTAGTTTAATTGTATTTAAATTAAATGTTAATTTCTTACTTGAGGGAATCACCATCTACATGAAATTGGAAAATCAACAAGGTCGCTTGTTTGAGCCCTGCAAAAGCAGAGTATTTTTCATTACTCCTTCCTATTACACTATAGTACTCAATAAATTCATCAATTAACTACTGAACTTTTTCAAATGATTAACATCAACATATCATTAAGAAAATATGAAGAAAAGGAATTATCGTATAAAAGATGTTGACTTGTTTTAATAGCAATATGGGAATAGTGTTAAAATTACAATTAGTAGACCTACAACTTATAACTATTACCATTCATTTGATTCAACCTCTGTACTGTATACATGTACTATTACAGTTGGGAAATGTGTTGATTACATTGTGGTATTTAATCTTTACTGTAGTACACACACCATACTGTTATGTAAACATTAAGATACATGTTTAAAAATACTGTTTGTCATTCATTTTTTGTATTTTTGTTGATTTAATAATACAATGAAACTTCCGCATGTTACAGAAGAAACTGATTCTGTGATTAGATATGTGAAACCTTAAATTACTGTACCTATTGAATAATTATTTAATCTTAATTGGTACAGATGAAATGGTTTCAAAAATATTGTTTATAAAAACATGGTGCAAATGTGCCACTTTGTGTTGTGTCATAACTGTTTTAATGTTGAAACGGTACATAGGAAAAATAGGTCACAAGGTCCACTTGTGTCAATAAATGGTGTTGCAAGCAAGACTCGGTTTTCGGGTTACAGTAGGCCCACTTCTAGCTGCGATAACGTAGCTCTGGACGACGGACGGACAATTTTTGACAGATGGTCGTCGTCAGAGCTACGATTCCCTCCCATTGCTCGTAATGTAGCAAAACAGTGAACCTCGAAAATGCTACAAATAGCGGATATCGTTTAACTTTGGAGTAATAGTTCGTATAATTAAACATTTCTTATTCAATTTTGCAATGTATTAGCCTACCGTCTAATCCAGAAATCTTTAATTCGCATATTCTGATATCATACTGCTCGGAGTTGTCTCCGTGATCCGCCATGATACTTCTCGAAGAACTCTCGCGAGGATTCTAACCCAAATATGGAACCCGTGATCCATATATGGATGAAGCTACTACGATAAATAAATACATAATCAGAGATATTTAACCACTCTTTTGTAACTCTTGTGAAGAAAGCGAATCTTACTTTGCGTAATTAAATAATTTCAGAATGAATTGACCTTCCTTACCGAGATATATTACGCCGAATCTGTTTTTCTGTTGAAATCTCGCGGGAAACCTCATTAGCATCAATTTATTTTGATTTCCTTATAAGGAAATTGATCTTTACACTTGTATCAAAGATGGCGGTATGTTTGAACTGATATCTCCGTGTGTCTTGCTCGTTTTGGATTTTACTATTTATTGTCAAACATTTGAAGTAATGTGCAGGTTTGTTGCTTGAATATTCATAATAGATACCAGAATCATCAATTTACATGTTTTTTTTTTATCCGAGAAAAATGTTACCACTGCTAATACTGCCCGATGTGAATCACATCGGGGCTTGCTACACTATCGGCAATGGGAGGGACTTCATACCCTGCCGGAGAGCAGTGTAGGCAGGGTATGAATATTCGTTCTAGCCCACTTCGTACATGTGAAACAGTATTTTTTTCAGTGGGTAAATCAGCAACGTACGTGTAACGCTGAATTTAGTTCACAAAAAAGGCTTACTAAGGCATCAGTAAAACGACTAGGTGCTGTGCAATATTCCTTTATCTCACAACAAGTATATGACCATATTTCGTCCAACGTGACAGGTGGCTGGTAAACTTGTGGTTTCTTGTCTTTGGGCATCGATAGCAACCACAGTTTGTCGTTCTGTAATGTTTTCATTTAATAGTATTGATATTACATACTTAAAACCTACACTTATCTTTACCTGCTGGTATATGTCACGAATACATCTGGACCTTCAACGGGTTAGGCTCGTGTAAAATCCTCTTGGTCCCTTACTTTGCACTGTTTTGGTTTGGTGCCTTGGTAATGTTGCGGTCGCAAAATCTAGAGCCGCATTTACGCATTCATAAATAACTAGCAAACATGCTGTGACATTATATTTGTTTGTAAAATAGAAATAGCTAATGTAATACTTGTTTAAAAGTGAATTTTATAATATGTTTCGACTTATTTGTTTTAGCTTAAATTTTCGAATCTACAGCAGGTTCTTTTGCTAGCTCCAAATGCGTTCCGGAAGTTGACGTGGAAAAATGGCGATCCCCAGTGTTGTAGCGCTTGTTGCCGGTGTTTTTGTGATATTTGTTGGTTGCATTTATGCAAATGATGAGCCACAATGTCATTCGTTTGCCGGAGGCAGCGTTTATCCCCAGGAAACTAAACGTACAAGTGGACATGCCATTCAGTGGAGCCAAGCTGTCAGTAAGTAAAAGCATGCCGAACAACACGCACCCAAACTGCCACAAGCCAAGGTAACACAGATACTTGTTTTGAACTGATGCTGAACCATCGAGTTGATTTTTTATCTCAATTTTTGGAGGAAAGCAAATACATGATTAGAAATCATGAGGCAATAAAATGTCACATAGCAGAATAAAATTTGAAAACACACTGAGCACAGTAACGATCAATTGTACAAATTGATAAACCATAATTGTCATTACATTAATATTGTTATTCAATGGACAGCCATAGTAAAAGCACATACAGGTAAGTGAATCTATTTTTAGAATATGTTCACATGCATTTTTCTGACAGAAGATTTTTTTTGTAATCTATAGAAATGGTTTATCAATTTGTGTCAAAAGCAGACGACATATTTTTTTTATCTTTTTATTTTTTTTATTAAATATGTAGTTAATGATATGAATACCTTAGCAAGTAAATGAGAAAATGCCATTTTGAACACATTTATGTGTCCGAGTTTAAGAATTTTTCTTCTCTGTAATGACAGGAGTTCAAGCATATCTTTGCAAATCCTAAGATGTTCCCAACCTAGCTGTTCACATAATAACAGATACCAGTTAGTCGAGTAGATACAACATTGATGTATATGCTTCCAAAATGTTCATTTTCAGTTTCTAAACCTGCTCCAGACTGGAATGGGACAGCTGTCATAAAAGGAGAATTCAAGGATGTCAAACTGTCCGACTACAAAGGGAAATATATTGTCTTCTTTTTCTATCCACTTGACTTGTAAGTATGCATGAGGAACTCATTTCCAATTATATTCCAGCAGGAATACAGGGCTCAAAGTGGATATTATTACCAGGTGGCCTATTTGGCTATCAAGTCATACAATCTAGATGACAATTGGAAAAGTTAGTCGCCTGGCCAAGTTAATTGTCTTACCATTAAAAAAAATCTTTTAATTGTTTAGATCAGTAAAACATCTCTCTGTAACTTTTTCAACTGTGAACATCATTTAGCATTGAGTGCAACCTTTGAAAGATTAACCAAATAGCAAATTAACACAATTTTTTTAGTGGCCATGCAGGCGCCCTTTAGGTCAATAACTGGCCATGGTCGCCCAATGGTGAATTAAGGTGCCATGTCCACTAAAATAGGTGCCACTTCATGGCTCGACATTAACTTTTTTTCTGCACTTGTGCCTTTGGACAAGTAACATTTATATTCACTTGTCCGAATGGAATTATCACTTGTCCCACTTGAAAATTTTCAATTAAGTTAAATGATGTTTTACAATGTCTGTGTGTCGTGCAGTAAAATGATAACATTGCAATGACAACTATATTACTGATATTTATTGGTGTTTTGTCCAAGTTACATAATGAAGGGAAAAAAATTCTACTGACTGCCTATTTTCAATTTACAGAAACTAAACTAGTCTTATAAGAATAGAAATAAACTGACTAAAACATGAACATAATTGTTGAAATGCAATAGTGCATAAATATCTTAAATACTATATTTGCTAAATCTTGCAATAAATAGCAAGCCTGCATCAGTTGCCACTTTAGTCCTTCAAATTAACTTGCAATTTCCTTGTATGCTTTTATTCATATTCCTTTTTTTTCCAATATGCATATTCAATTCAAAGACACCAATGGGACTGATTGAATATTTTTGAAAAACACAGAAAGTTTAGTTATCATCTGCATAGTGTTCTGAATTAAACTATTTCCGTTATGAACAAGTCATTTCCAATGTACACTATCCATGTTTTCGTTTCTTTTTTATCATAGGTATAAGGTGAAGTCTTGTGAATGTTGATTTCAGAATATAAATAAACAACATGAAGACAATATTTGTTACTTGTCCCCTCGGACAAGTGTATGATACTTTCACTTGTCCGACAGCAATTTAGTCTGGTACCGGACAAGCCGACAAGCCTTAATGTCGACCCTTGCACTAAGAGCCCTGAAATATTCTGCTGTTTTTTTGTGGGTTTTTTTTGTGTTTTTCTTTTTTTTTAATTTAGTTCGATCATGTGAAGTACCATTGATATTACTTTTAAGTCAATGTTGAAAATTGAGTGATAATGCTGCTGTAATTTTGAAATTGATTTTGGGTTTTGTAGACAGCTTCAGTAAATGATGTACATTAATTTATGAAACATTTTTCAATCAGAATTATTGTCTGTTTTTTACATGTCTTTTGACTGGATTAAATCAAGGAGGCAAGTTTGATTATTTTTCACACTTTTGTTATACATATATTTTTCTTGTCTAAACACTGGACTACTGTGTAGCCTAATACAATATTTATTTGATTTTCAGCACATTTGTATGTCCTACAGAAATCATTGCATTTAGTGACAGAGCGAGTGAATTCCATGACATTAACACAGAGGTCATTGCTTGCTCTGTTGACTCTCAGTTTACCCATCTGGCCTGGTAAGTAGACTATCACCAAAAAGTTCACTGAAATGTTGACTTTTAACTGGTGTTGGGACAATTATCGATCAGTTTGCATTCATAACTAATTATAATTTCTAACATTGATTACCAGTATTATTGGTTATTCAAGGTTCTGAAGACACTCCACTGTCATCTGAGGATGCTGACTACAAAGATAAAATAACTATCACTTGTACATTAAACTTTCACTGACTGAAGCATATCAATGGCATATGAATTGTAAATCAAACATAATGATTGTAACGAAAAACGTCTTTGATTACCAATTATACTGGTATGTTTTTTAGCAACTGCCAATGTCTCATCTGCATTGGTTTTAGAATAATTCAAATTGCAGAAAAGATTGCCATAAATTAAGTAATATGAGTTTGATGTCTACTTAGAAGCAATTTGTGACATCACTGGAATATGTTTACAATATATATCAATGATCTTCCACCAATCTTATTAGAAATATATTTTCAGGATGAATACACCAAGAGATAAGGGTGGACTTGGACCGATTAAGATCCCCCTCCTGTCTGATATCACTCATGAGATCTCAAAGGCATATGGTGTTTATCTGGAGGACCTTGGTCACAGTCTCAGGTAAGAATAAGAAATAACATGCTGTAGGGATATTTGATCTTTTTTACAGTTTATTACGACTGAATGGTTATGTTGTATCACCATATAAAACATATTTGAGGTCCTTTTCGAAAATGCAAAAAGGGAAATGATACAAGGAATTTTTGTTTCATATTTTACAAACCATAGTAAACAGAACATTAGCCTATCAGAGCCTTTGTTATGAAAAACAAATTAATTTGAAGGATTAAAATTTGTTTTTTGTATTGATCCATTTCAACTGTGTTGTTACTTAATTGTCAATATGACATTAACTATAGAAATAAACAATGCTCATTTCTTTTATTGTTTATCTTATTTTTAGGGGTTTGTTTATCATTGATGATAAGGGTACCCTTCGTCAGATAACAATGAATGACTTACCAGTAGGCCGTGATGTAGATGAAACACTCCGACTAGTTCAAGCCTTTCAGTACACAGACAAGCATGGAGAGGTTTGTCCCGCTGGCTGGAAACCTGGCAAAGACACTGTAAGTTTGTCCTTACTGAAGGTTATTGTGTTGTTCTGCATACTTTCTCCGTTATGATAAGCCAGTAAAGTCAGAAAGTTAGTTTATGAGGCAGTGGCAACTAGACTGTTTGTAAAGGTGATGTGGGGACAAAATCTTGTAATGTTCAGTATCTCCAACAAAAATATTGCGTAATTGGCTTGGTAAGTTTTTACATTGAAGAAAGTTACAAATGTCTGGGACTCAGTGTATTGATTCCATATTTCATACACTGATAATATTGTTTAATCAGTATACTGGCTAAATGAAAAATGTAGTTAATAATTGAAATATTTATGTACAACAAATGGTTTTAAAATGACATTATCATCTGTTATTAAGTAAAGTGCATTGTAGCTACAGAACTGTCCAGCTATGTGTTTTTACTGTGAGGATATGGAAACATTGAATTAATTGTAGTTTTAGTTGTCTGCAGCATATATTTATAACTGAGAAATCCTTTTTTTGTTTTTTATTTCCAGATCATTCCCGACCCCAAGCAGTCTCAAAAATACTTCAGCAAACAGAAACCTTAGGATGTAACATTTAACTATAATCCCCATGAAATGCTATCTCTATCCCACTGTTATTTTTACCACTATTTTCATCCAATTTACATTTAAATGTCTTGGGGGTTTGGTTGAGTCTCAAACTTAAATCAGTTATACCTAAAGTAACCTATAGCTGCTGTAAAATTCAAATTTAAAAAAAATTGTAGGCTTCATTTTGGAAATTAATTAATTATTAATTACTCCGTAATTAAATTCCCAAGACATTTACCTAATTACTGTTCAAGCTATCTGGAGTAGATCTGTTAAGAAATTTAGATACAATACCTCCTATGTTAAACTTTGTTTATCACTCTAAAAAAGAAAATTCATAGCAATTTTTTTTAATTTTTTTTTTGAAAATGGCGATTTCAGAAAATCAATTTGTAAGATTGTCTTATTCAACTTTGAATATCAGTAACAATGTTTTGCAAATGTCAGTACAACTGTATTTGTGAAAGATGGTATTGACATATGGTTTTGTTATTTATTTTTGAACAGCATGCATGTTTTGATTACTTAATGATTTTTAAGCATTCCCTAAAATGTATGTGCTGTAAATCTGTTACCAGGGGCATGTTTGTAGAAAACCTATCATATATGTATGTGTATCATATGCATGTTTTGATCAGTAATAAAATATGTCTTTTTTCCACTAGACTTTTATCGATTTCTGTTGTGCCGTACTTGTGAAGGGATTGAAGAGAATTTCATATGATAGGAAATTGTTTTTAGTCGGAAGTCTATTTTTCTGTTTGTAATACTTACCAATAGGATTAAGTACTAGATAATCTTAAGGAAATCCACATTATGCTCATTATGAATATTACATTTTCTCCATTTAATTGTTATATTAGAATTTAAACCTGGTTGTGGGATATAGTTTCCTCTTATTTTCTCTAGTGGTGTTTAATGATTTCTATAATTTCCATTCTATGTAATTGATATTCAGATTTGTTTGCTTGGTGTGCTACAAATGCCAGACTTTTCTCCAAGTTTCCTACTTTGTTTTCAAGCCAGATGACCTCATTAGTATGTTTGAATCATGACAAATCTTCATAGACCTCCATATCTATAATAAAAACCACCCTATCCAGTGTCCCTAAATAGTACTAGATAGGGGGAGTCACTCTGAAAAGTGCTTGGGGGCATATGTAGACATTTTTATTAGGGACCATTTATTACATGGATTTTTCACTTTTTTGTTAGTCATGAATAGAAACAAATAGTGAAACATTGGGTATAAGATATACACTACTCCAACAATGTTTGTGATTTATATGCAAATGTAAAAAAAAAATGTACATGACAAAATGACAAATGCTTATTGCTGTTGATAAACCAGCCAACTATCATCCACTTAAATCATAGCAGTATGATTTACACAAGAAGTGGAAGACATGTGTGAAATTTTTTCCTGTTATACATTTTGCTGTTTATAAGATTTTCCTCCTGTCACTATCGGATAACATAATGAAAAGGTGCTACTGTATTGTTTGGTGATCCCACCTGTGTGTTAAGTTTGAATATTGTTGTACTAACTCAGCTATGACTAGAATAACAGTAATATAATTAGAAGCTTCAGTATTACTTGTGGTGTAGTATACTGTCCATAAAAAAAGTGTAATAATTTCCCTTCACAAACAGTCATTACCTCAATGTGAGTCAGTATACTTAGTCAAGAACACTTCTCTCAGACAGAGTGATTTCCCTTGTCTTGTTGTAATTAACAGAACAAGTATATTAGTCATAAAGACCGACTATGACGTCCTCGGAGCCCATCGACTGTCAATCTACTGCTATACCATCTGACAGAGTAAAGTGAAGGGGAGTAACTCTGATAAATCAGAATGGTATTGCAGTGATTACTCTATCAACATGTAATAGTATACCTTTCTAGCCGAGTCATTCCAGGAAAAAGTTTAACTTGTTGACTCTTTAAGTCGTTGACTCATTTCTCTTCTGAAATGGACACGCTATCTTTGTTGACAGCCTATACTGGTACATAGTTTTACCTGTTACAGATTTTAGTGCTTTTTTTGTCAGATTTATATGAATAAATGTAAAATCTCAATGTATGTAGACATTATTTTTGATGGGTTCTGTGTTTTGGTTATTTGCAGAAATAGATTAAAAATCAAGTATATAACAAAGAGTTCAAATTTTTTCATGAAAATAACATGTTTTTTGTTTCAAATGTTAAATTTTTGAAGCATTATTAGTTCTGAAAAAGTAAAATGACATATATATTTTTTTATTGTATAATGAAGTCAAATCTTCCTCTCCATTGCATATGTTGCATAGACTTTAACAAAGTGGTTAACAAACAATTTATAGAGGATCAACAATACATCACTACCCACCAACTTCTTTGTATCCTATTTGCCTTGAATAGAAACTAAAGAAAACTTGATCACAACAACATTTAACTTGGAAATGCAGAAAATGTTTGTCTCTAATTTTACCAAAAGTGGAATAAACTATTTGTATCTAGTCAGGGATGCAGCATACATAAGGATCACATTGAAAACAAAGGATATCAAGTGAAATATTATCATGTGAGGAGGCAATACTCTTGTTATTTTGTTGACAGGGTAAACATATACTATAATTTCCTGTATATAGACTGCTCATAGGTATAACAAATTGGAGCATTTTGATAAAGATAACCTTCAATGGCAGATATCCACAGGTAATACACTCAATTTATTCATACAAAAGTGATATCATTTGTGTCAAAATTACTTACATTGATAACAGGTATGTTACATTGTAACATATTGTAACAATGGTAGTAATCTACGTATATATCATCTGAGAATAAGATAGATAAAAATGTGAAATACTGTTATGTTTACATGGATCTAGCATTCATGTGCAAAGTAGGGAATAAAACAAAAAACATTTAGTCTGTATATGTACACATCTTAGGAAGCATAGATAGACTGCTGCTTCACGAGATTAATTCCAAAAAGCATCTTAAAATGTGAAAAATCCTATATCCCACGGAGTGAACACAGGAAATCATGGAAAACTTGTAGGTGTTACCAGATTCTGTTAAGTTTATATTAGAAATCGGCTCCCAGACTGGATATAACTACAGGATCAATAAAGTAAACATTCCAAACATTCAACACCATATTGGATTTTTGTCAGTAATCAACAGTACTTCAGACATGTGATCAACGGGTTGACACCCTTACAGAGGAATCGTGTTTGAATCATTTTTTCTTTTCTTTTTTTTTTTCATTCTTGTTAAGGTAGTTGCTTGTAATATAGATTCATTGTGTATTCATGTATTTTGTCTAGAGTGAGAAAGTTGTGTAAGTTTACTGCTGAAGACCAAAGTGTTGATAAAATAATATTTCATTTCATCATTTCATATTAGAAAGAATGTGTTCTGTACAAGTGCTTTTTGAAATAAAAGGGTCATCATTCATTTGGTTGTTGGACTCAAAGTTCTTTGTGTATGCAGCTGTATTCTACAGCATCAGAGGAAACTACTGTACATTATATTTCATTCTTAGTGTAAATACATATATAACTACTTGTCACTGAAACTTCTACATTACTTTTTTGGACAGGCACATTCCTAAGCAGTTTTATGCTAGAACATTTAAGTTTTCTTCAAAAGATTTCCTTCACAATGGATCTCTGCAGTGTTCTTCCATTTAGAATTTCATCAAAACAAATGCAATGAAAGTTATTTACTTAAAAAAGTGTCAGTTAAGAAACGTATTGTACTGCACATATTCATGAAGTACATGTACATTGATGCTGCTTTACATTTATATATATTTGCCTATTGGGATAAAGAACAGTCACACACTTATTTTAATTTTGGTATAATTTACTTAATACTTACAAAAGAAACTGAAGCTGAAAGGATAAGATAGACCATAGAAAAGTAGGCCAGCTGCAAGACCACGGAATTTTAGGTCGGACAGAGCACAGCAAAGAGATGTAAGGAAGGTCAAGTATGTCAAAAGACCACAGTAACAAGATATATGTAATAAGGTCATGGAGACCACAGTAACAAGATATATATAATAAGGTCATAGAGACCACAGTAACAAGATATATGTAATAAGGTCATGGAGACCACAGTAACAAGATATATGTAATAAGGTCATGGAGATCACAGTAACAAGATATATGTAATAAGGTCATGGAGATCACAGTAACAAGATATATGTAATAAGGTCATGGAGATCACAGTAACAAGATATATGTAATAAGGTCATGGAGACCGCAGTAACAAGATATATGTAATAAGGTCACAGAGACCACAGTAACAAGATATATGTAATAAGGTCATAGAGACCACAGTAACAAGATATATGTAATAAGGTCATGGAGACCACAGTAACAAGATATATGTAATAAGGTCATGGAGACCACAGTAACAAGATATATGTAATAAGGTCATGGAGACCACAGTAACAAGATATATGTAATAAGGTTGTTGAGATCACAGTAACAAGATATATGTAATAAGGTCATGGAGACCACAGTAACAAGATATATGTAATAAGGTCACAGAGACCACAGTAACAAGATATATGTAATAAGGTCACAGAGACCACAGTAACAAGATATATGTAATGTCATAGAGACCACAGTAACAAGATATATGTAATAAGGTCATGGAGACCACAGTAACAAGATATATATAATAAGGTCATAGAGACCACAGTAACAAGATATATGTAATAAGGTCGTGGAGACCGCAGTAACAAGATATATATAATAAGGTCATGGAGACCACAGTAACAAGATATATGTAATAAGGTCATGGAGACCACAGTAACAAGATATATGTAATAAGGTCATGGAGACCACAGAAACAAGATATATGTAATAAGGTCATGGAGACCACAGAAACAAGATATATGTAATAAGGTCATGGAGACCACAGTAACAAGATATATGTAATGAGGTCATGGAGACCACAGTAACAAGATATATGTAATAAGGTCATGGAGACCACAGTAACAAGATATATGTAATAAGGTCATAGAGACCACAGTAACAAGATATATGTAATAAGGTCATGGAGACCGCAGTAACAAGATATATGTAATAAGGTCATGGAGACCACAGTAACAAGATATATGTAATAAGGTCATGGAGACCACAGTAACAAGATATATGTAATAAGGTCATGGAGACCACAGTAACAAGATATATGTAATAAGGTCATGGAGACCACAGTAACAAGATATATGTAATAAGGTCATGGAGACCGCAGTAACAAGATATATGTAATAAGGTCATGGAGACCACAGTAACAAGATATATGTAATAAGGTTATGGAGACCACAGTAACAAGATATATGTAATGAGGTCATGGAGACCACAGTAACAAGATATATGTAATAAGGTCATGGAGACCACAGTAACAAGATATATGTAATAAGGTCATGGAGACCGCAGTAACAAGATATATGTAATAAGGTCATAGAGACCACAGTAACAAGATATATGTAATAAGGTCATGGAGACCACAGTAACAAGATATATGTAATAAGGTCATGGAGACCACAGAAACAAGATATATGTAATAAGGTCATGGAGACCACAGTAACAAGATATATGTAATAAGGTCATGGAGACCACAGTAACAAGATATATATAATAAGGTCATGGAGACCACAGTAACAAGATATATGTAATAAGGTCATAGAGACCACAGTAACAAGATATATGTAATAAGGTCATGGAGACCACAGTAACAAGATATATGTAATAAGGTCATGGAGACCACAGTTACAAGATATATGTAATAAGGTCATAGAGACCACAGTAACAAGATATATGTAATAAGGTCACAGAGACCACAGTAGTGAGATATTTGTGAAATTAGGTCAATGAGAGCAAACTAAACTATGTCAGGAAGACCACAATAAAGTGACACCTGTAAAGTAGGTCAAACAGATCGAAGTAAAGTAGACCACAGACAACTAAAACATCAGGGAGACGAGGAAAAAGATGCATGTATATGTAAAATAGGTCAAAGGTCATATAGATCGCAGTTAAGATCGGGGTGTAAAGTATGCCATTACGCTCAAAATAAAGTAGATCATGAAAATCTACGTTAAATGGGTCAGCAAGACTTAAGTAAACTAGGTCAACAAAATATGAAGTATAGTAGGTCAGTCAGAACTAAGTTAAACAGGCCAGGGATAGTCTTAGTAAAGGACGTCAAGGAGATTAACGTAGAGTAGGTCAGGTAGACCCAGGTAAATTAGGTCAGGTAGACAAAGGTGAAGTAGGTAATGGACATTAAAGTAAATAAGGGCTGGAAAACGTAGTAAAATAGGTCAGGGAAATCAAAGTAAATGGACATGGAGGCAAAACTAAAACAGGTCAGAGGGACGAAAGTGAAGTAGGTCATGATAATCAACGTACATAAGGTCAGGAATATTAAGAAAATAGGTCAGGGAGATCGAAATAAAGTTAGACAGGGAGATCACAATTAAGTAGGTCAGGGAGATCAAAGTAAAGTAGGACAAGGAGATCAAAGTAAAGTAGGACAAGGAGATCAAAGTTAAGAAGGTCAAAGAGATCAATGCAAAGAATACCAGAGAGGTCAATGTAAAGTAGAGATCTGGGAAACGTAGCTCGTGGACAGCAAAGTAAGGTAAATCACAATTAATGGAGTATCAGTAGCCCAGGAAAGCCAGTGTATGCTGCCTTCCACTTAGGCGGTCGGGCTTCCTTCGTCCCCGAACGTGTAAAGGGGGCACTTGTCGGTCCAAGTTAGTATTTCACTGGATAACTCTGATTTCCTCCTTCAGTAATGTATCTATAAATATAAGTTGACAGAACTTGTTTCACACTTGTTGTAAAGTTTACAACGTAAGTAGGTATATATAAAGCCGACTGAGTAGGTCCGGAGACCAAAGTTGATTTAGGGCCATGCATAAGAATAAAGATCGATACCAGCGGAAAACGAGTGAAGGAAAAAGCAAAGTACAGTAAGTAGACCATGGGCGTAGATCAGAGGGTTAAAGTATGTCAGGGAGTTAAAAAATAAAACCTAGAAAGAAGAAGCGAGTTATAAGCCTTGCGACAAAAGTAATGTAAGTTCAGAAAGATATAACGAATTCTCGGTATTGTCTGAATTTTCGATCTTTTAAAAATTTAGTATTTACTACAGGTAAACGATCACCGTACATCTGTCCAATTCTGTGTTGTACGTATTTCCCGTAAGCTCGTTGTAAAACTTGTATCACGGATAGCAAACTGCTTATTGTTTTTCAAACGAATATAATGGATTTAATCCATTCTGAAAATGAATCCAATTCAATATATGCATGTTTCTATTTTGCCCGGTCTTCGATACATGGATTAATTAATTATTAAAGATCTTCATGAACTTTACAGTGAATGGAAATATTTCGATTGAAATATATTCTTGGGAAGGTCATTTCAATCAACCTGTACGTATTGTAAGTAGCGCCTCAACAAAGTTTTAATGTAGGGGTCACAGCAATTAAACGATAATGAAATCATTCTGTAAGAATGATAGAAATTTGTATTAAATCGAGTGGTACGGCAGCTTCAGCAGATATTTAAATCAGTGATAAACTGTGTGTGTAAGCTTGAAATGATAAGCAGCCTTTTCCATAAGTTATCCATTATAGACCCTTTCGGTATCAACCCTTTATACCAACATTCCATTACTCCGAATGTCTATTACTCCGAAAACTCACTTGAATACTCCTTATTGTCATATACTTGTAACTTAAGTAATTTGAGTTGAAATCACCACGGATTATAAGTCCAGCGGTATATTACATCCTTCTTAAAATACCCCTGCATGGTAAGTATTGTAATCAATGATTATCTGGTATAAGTATTGTAATCAATGAATATCTCGTTTTTTATCCAAGAATTTTCTCGTTCTGTTACTGTTTCTTTTTATCTTCTTTTTGTTTTGATATTTTCTTTTCTTTTTGAAGGATATGGTTAAAAAAACGTTACGTCCAAAATAAATGACTCCTGACATTCAGATATTAAATGGAATTTAGTGGAATTCAATGGACGCATGAATGCTATTAAAGCCTTTTTGTCCATATCAGTTAATATTTCACAAAGACACAGCAGAATATCAGTAACCATATATGACATCCCCGAAGTGATCACCACTAGTTAATTATTAAGTGTTAACAACACGCGTTGGGAGTAATACGTGTATAGCGTTTTGCAAATGCATGCGTACGGAAGTCCAATTTATCATCTACTGATATGTCCAAATCCTTTTCCAATAAAATATGTTCCAATGTGATTTGTTCTCCGTTTTCGTCCTTTTAATTTGTATTCACGGTGGCCAGATCCTTTAATGTGGAGTACCTTATTTACATTTGTTGGGATGGAATGTCAATAACCAATATCACCGACCACCTCTGAAGTTGATCTAAATCCGGCTGCAGAGTGCGTATCATCGTTGTCATTTCTGATTTTGCGGTATAATTTTGTGTAATCTACGAATCGTTATTAATTTATTATATCATGTTTTATCCTATTTCAGTTGTTAATTGGATCTCTGTTGAAGTGACACATTAAACCAGAGACTTTATAAAATATATCACATATGTGTGAATGTATTAGTATAGTCACTAGGAGATCTATATAATCAGGGACATACATGACGTCTCTAAATCATTTTAGCCTTATGATTTTTTGAAAATATAAATTCTACATGCCTTATAGATATATATCAATTTTAATGCCATGTCCCAAACCTATGGCTTATACCAGTCTGTTACTACTAGAACCGCTAAATGTAGCCAATGGTTGCAAGTCAACGTTGTGACGTATTTCAACACGAGTTATTTCCCTTCAACGCGGGAAAATCTTCCCAAATTAACTAATTTTATCAAAACTTGTTAAAACAGCAGGTTAGTAAATCTTGTATCTTAATTCAAATTAATGTTACGGTTTATTCTTCCTTTGTGAATCATAAACATTGTTTTATCTAGAAAAGCCGTCTGGATGTAGGCTCTATTTAACCAAAACCGGAAGTGACATCACAAGTTAGCAGAAAATGGTGCTCGATTGGTCCTTGTTGACTATGCGCTCGTCAGCTTTTCTTGAATTAAGCGTTGAAAATAATGTCACTTTTCTCTGGTAAGTAGATATAAAGGAAGAGGAACAAACAATGAAATGCATGGACTATGAATAAGTTTATAACCTCAATATTTAAAGTGACGAAGACAAGTTCCCGGTTCACATGTGTTTTCCTCAATGAAACCAGATCCATTTTATTTTCAGAAATTCTGGAAATACTAACTGGTAATTGCAAAATGAAATATATCCTTGAGAAATTAAATGCAAATATTGCTTCTTCTATCTATTTAAACTTCGATGTCTTTCATCGTGTGGTTTATTGGAGGGGTTGGAGATTTATGCCCATTGAATAAGCCATTGGGGAACTTTCCTCGTTTGAACACATTTTTGTAGAATTAACAATGCCCGCCTAGCAAAGACAGTCATTAATGAAAACATACAAAATTCTATATAATATTTGTCCATAAAAGGTGGTATCTTTCTGGTAGACATATAACTAGGTATAGGACTTTCACATGGACACTTCACACCTGTTAGCACTGTACAAGCTTTCAAGTTCTAAACCAACATTATTTGGTGCTATTCGATTCTTAATGTTTTGTTCATTGATAAAGAAAAAAGTTCATGTTAGACTGGAATGACCTGTCACACCAAATTTTGTTGACATGCATCATTATTTCTGATAATGATAGTGTACATCCACAGACGTTTACCAACTGCAGTAGAGCTAGTCAAGTCCTGCAACTTGCTGCAGGAGGTTGGTTAAATTATGACTGAAAAAAAAATGATGGAGTGTTGTATACTGTACATGTGAGCCAGGCTCGCTGATGTACATAGTTGAAGTGACCTAGGCTTGACAATTGGACTACAATCGGCTAGTGTTGGGACGATGATCGGTAAAGATCGATTAGCGATCGTTTATAGCATCTCGATGCCGATGATCGATGGCAAACATCAACAATCGATCATCGGCAAATATAAAAAGGTACCGAAACGAACGAACCTCGGTATATGTAATCGAACGCGCCCGTCAAACAATGTACAAAGATGGCGGCCGCTGAAGAAAATCTAAGGGAAATATACCCAAACCCAGGCTCCATAACGAAATCAGATGTTTGGAAATTCTTCGGATTTTATAAAATTAATGATAATGAACCACCATCAAAAAAGAATTTGGATACAACGCAAGCTGTTTGCCGTCTATGCCGCAAGATTTACAGAAATACAGGTAAGTTCTACCAAGCTAACAAACTCGTACGGCAGACGTAACATGTGTTTCATTTGTAAACTCAAAATTGTATCAGCCGTTTAGAACGCTTGTCAGTTGTATATTTATTATCTTTGAACAAGTATCAACTTAATGTTTTCTTCCGTCGTTTTCAGGAAATACTACGAATTTCAGAGCCCATATTGACGGGGAACACAAATTACCGTCGGGAAATTCCACACAATCGCGATCAGACAAAGTTGAAACAAAATTAGTTCAACCAACAATATCGGCTGCATTTGTCAAAAGATGTGATGTTGTATCAGGATCAAATACTGTATTGAGTCAAGAACGGAGAGGACGGGTCGATGATGCAATATATCAACAGACATTAAAAACAATAATTTCCAGGGAGATCTGAGTGCATGTATTGTATTTGCATTTGTGAGTTTTTCACCCTTGTTCGTATACATGTTCAATAAATGTTTACTATTATTTTCTAGTCAAAAAAATGGTGTGTCAAAAATGTCAAAAACTGTCAATTGTCTAGTCAAGAATGTTTAGTTATTGCTCTGTTATAAATACTAAATTGTTATTGTTTATCAGTTTAATAGCTCAATTAAGCTGTTTTCATTGTTAATAAAAATATTGTTTTTCTTGATTGTAGCTTTTTGTGATTGATGTGTCCTCATGATCTAGTAATTAAAATTATTTTGAGAAATCCTCAAATCCCAAAAACATATCAAGTTGGAACACCCCTTTTCTATAGTGCTTAAAGGAACTGGTTAAGTGATTCATAAAGTGGCATTAACATATTAGAGACTTTATTATGTTTCACATACTACAGAGGGGGGTGAAGCATACAGTACACATACAACACAAAATAAAGTAAACAAAGGCAGATAACTGAAAACAGTTTATTTCCATGCTAAGTTACTAATATTCAATGGAATTTTAAAGATATTAAAGTTATAAATGCATTGGAAAAGTAAACCGATTATTTCACCGATTATCGGATCGAATAGGGTATCCGATTCCAACCGATGATCGATTATTATTTTCAACCGATTTCCCAACACTACAATCGGCTGTTGGTAATTAACTAATACCTCAGGGATGAAGTCTTTAATTTAATGTGACAGTTAACTTTGTGCACATGGTATAGTGATGGCTGTTATTCACATTCCAGTACTTGTAGATTTATGCAAGTTATTTTTTCCCATGTCTCTGTAATTATATTGTTTAAAACTGTAGGTGTTTTTTTTTAAATATTGCTTTAATAACCCCAGGTTTTAGAAATTCTAGGTATTTTGTAATTGGTTTTTAATCAAAATGTTAATAAATATCCAACAATCAACTTTTTTTTTCATTGATATATATGTTAAGGTGAAATAACTTGTTAATTCCAAAGAAGAATTTTTGCACAATAAGAGAAAACTGAAAGTGTAGAGTATGACAGATCTATCACAGATATGCCTTCCCTGAATATAAAACAGAACTTTAGGGGAGGGAGCTTATTTGAGGATAAATTCGGTAGTAGAGATTATCAGTTGAGTAATGATTGAGTTACTGAGTTACACATACTGAGAGGTAACTTAATTTTGAGATGTATTTTCAGAGAAATATTTTCCAATGTTGACGGGAATCATTATTTAGGTAAACGTATGTGATGCCAGGAATGTAATGCTGATATCCATTTTCTGATTTTGACAAAATGGCCACCAAATTTCATATTTTAACCACTATAGGATTTTGATTGGATTCTCAGGATTCAGGAGCTGAGAGTCACTGTCTCTTGATGAGATTTTAATCCTACTGGATGCCCTGCAATGATTATTTACAAAATGTTTTCATATCATGGTTTATGATTGATTGAATATTGCCTGATTTTGATGACAATTGGTATTCAGATAAGTCATCCGTGTGCTGATTGGACAAAATGGCTGACATTTGCTGGCTTCTTATATGTCAAAATTTAGATATTGTCCAATTTGAAATTTGATATGTACTCTATGACACTATAAAAACGACTGCGACTTACATTTCATAATTTAGAAAAAGGTTGCCATTTTCTGATTTCTGGTTGGTAGCAATTTAGATGTATGTTTTTGATGAAATTAGGTGTGAACGTGTATTTTGTTTGCTTCATCAGTGACTGCAGGGTAGTTTTTTTGGGCTTCATATAAAAAGTTTACATACATGTATAGTATAATGTTAAGATTGAGAATTTTTTTCACAGCGCTTGCAAATGAGGAACAAAAGCCAGACCAAGGATGGAGTAATGCTAATATGTTCAATAATAGCCTATCCTCGGACACTGCACAGGAAGTGATAGACATCAACATTTGGCCAACATCAATGACAGGAAACGTGGTCACAGAACAAATAGAACAATTTGATCCATCTGTCAACCAGTATAGTTCACAGTTCATTGAGACAGCACCTGTACCTATAGAGTTAAATGCACCAGCTGAGTAAGTAGGAACTATTTCAGAATTTCCCATTTTCACATTATGATAAATTAGTGCATTTATCCTCTTCATGTATTCCACAGTGCAAGTGTGGCAAACTTTAATTTGATGCATATCACATAATTCCAAAATCCCCAAAAGTTAACTCCTTTTCCCAGTTGTGCACAGGATGAACATGATTTTTTATCAGTATTAGTTGTATTTCTGACCAATGGTAATTTTTCATGTGGATGTTTTTAGTTCACCTGAGACAAATGTTCTGATTTTTTTTTCAGAAGTGTTGAAGTAAACACTGAGCCTGCTGTACCAAACTCCTTAGTGCCAGAACAATCTCCCATATACACCACACCTGGGTCTACTACAACTGTGAATTTAGGATCGACAGAAGGTGCCCACCAAGCCTACTACTCCCTAAGCCAAAACCGAATTGTAATTGTAACCAGTTCTGGAGGATCACAAATATGCACATCTCCAAACACAAACACTGTCTATAGAGTTGATCAGAAAACAGAGCAATCAAAAACTTTATTGCATGATATTGTACGTCTTGCAGGCACTCCTAACTCCAGCATTGGAGCAGGACGAGGAATAGTTCCAGTAGAGACTAGTTCAAGGGGTAGAGGGAGTTCAAGGGGAAGAGGTGGGTGTAGGCCAAGAGGCAGAGGTAGAGGTCGGGGCAGGGCTAGAACAATTATAGGTGGTACTCCGGAAGGAACATATAAGGTCATCGCTCCCACTCCGACACAACAAAGACCTAGGGCAGGGAACATACTGTTACAGAGTTCAGGCGGTCCCACTGCAGGCTCTTTTGCTGGTTATACCATTCCAAAGATCAAACAGAATTTTACTACCGGAACAGGGACTTTACTTGCATCTTCATCCGCATTCAGTGGAACTAACAGCATTGTCACTTCACTTCAGAACTCAAATCCACAACTAAATGATACAGGTGATGTCATCATTGATTCCGATGGAAACTTGCAGCCGATGTTCGATCATGACTATGCTATTCAAAAAGGCACAGAATCTGCAGTGACTCCAAGTGTGAAAAACAGTGAAAGTCATACTGGCAGCATAATTACATGTGCACCTGCTACTTCTAGTGCGACTTACACGATTGTCCATCAGGTTAATAACAAAGAAAAACTTGTTAATGATGCATTAAAGCCTAGTTCAGCGCTAAGGTCTGCTCTTCTGTCGACAACAGATAAGAAAATAATCCGAGTGGAGGGTCTGTCAACAGGAAGTCCAGTGTATACAGTAACAACTAGCAATAAATCTCCAGCAAAGGATGCATCACACGGAGGACAGAAAAGCAGCCCTGTGAGTATTTCAAAGGTTGTCAAAATCCCCTATCATCCTGTCATACAGGGATACAGTCCAGCAGGTAATGTACAGCAGGCTAATAGTGCTGAACAAACTATAAAAGTCTCCAGTTTTGGACAAGAGACAGGAATGACAGTTCCTACAATGGTTGCTTCAAATGCAATACCTGATGTGAAAACTTGTGCAGCAGTGTGTACTGATGAAGAATCCCAAAAGAATGAAATTATGGTCAACAGTGAAGACAGTGTATCTAAACAGAACTTGTCACAGAGTAGCGGCACAAGTGATTCCAGTAGCTGTAATATTCCTGCCAATCTGCTAACTGCCGAGATTACCAATAATTTAAAAGCAGGCCAACATTACATCATAGATCATGGAAATGGAGTCCAAAAGACCATGATATGGGATGGTTCAATGTTTATAGAGGGTAAGTATGATCAAAAGTGCCCAGTTAATCAGAAAATATATCACTGGTAACCCTAAAACCTTGAATTTACTCGCGCGAGTTTGAATTTTTCAGTGAAAGTGAGCGTTTTCAACGTGGCGTGAGTATTTTAAGTATAATTGAGTATTCTCAGTGTGTCGTTTTTAAATTCAGTATGCCGTTTTTAAATTCAGAGTGCCGTGGATCGTTACGCATCAGCGCACTCGACAAGTAGTATAGGATTACCTGTACCGATCGATCGATGAAACGTCCAACACCGCGCGCGACCTCGTGTATCGTACGGTAGAAATACGTGTTCTTGCAAACGGGAAATATTACTGGAAGCAACATTTATTGCTCTCGGATTTGGACATTATTCTTTACCCCTGATCAATCGTTATATATTGTAATTACGCCTGTAATTAATCACAACCCACCTATTCCGTTTACTTGCTCCGAGATCGACTGATATTGTCGTGATATTTGATGTACTTGTTTTCGGTAATACGGCGGTGGTGTTGCCAAAAAATACCCATGTTATGATTTACCCCGTATAATGTGAAGTGTTCATATGAGAAAGTGTATTGAAGCAATAAACCGGTTACGTTGACTACTGTACATCGTATTTTGTTATTTATTTATAATACTTGACCCGGGCGGGATCCATATGCAATCACTGTGTATTAACTGTGTCAATCTTCCTGTTTCAGATATCCATAACTGAGAAGTATCGCCGTTGCTGTATTACGTGTTCAAGAAACCGTCACCACATGTGATGATTGATAAACATGTTTAATGATACAATTAAATTGTTATATCGCCAGTATATTGCATTTTGTTATTTATACTTACCCGGGACGTATCGGAGATGACGTACGTACAGTAGCAGGTAAAGTATTCAACGTTTATATTAACTGTTTCAATCTTCTCTTTCAGGTATTCCATGACCCAGGTAGAATGACGTTGTTCTTCATCATATTTTCAAGTGGGTTCGAGAATAGAAACGTACATCTCATTAATCAATAAAATAGTCATCAGCAGTATATCTATATGCAGTTATATTCATTAGCTTACCTGGAGCAGATCGACGATCCTATCCATTAACGGGTGTCTTCAGGTAAGATATATCCTATCAACACACTGCGTTTAACAGCTATTAAAGCAAAACCCTTCCATTTGTTGTATATGTTATCAAACAATATATATACAAAGAAATAAGTGTCCAACTACTAACCCGGATATTTTGTATCCAATGTATTTAATCGTACCATGGAATTTGTAAGATGGGCGGTCGTGTCTCTTTGTCGACCTGTGTAAACCCCACGGGGACTTGTATTTAATTGTCAACGCAACACTTTTTATATAGAATATCAAGATTTGGTGTTGGCAAAAGGGATTCGGGACAACGTTTATCACAACTTTGAATTATTCGAATTTGACACAACAACCTGTTTTTAGGAAGTCGTTCCAAAGTACGAGCTTCAGTGTTGAAATAACGTTCCCAAATATAAGTACAAATACAACAGTTACATACTTGATTTTCATTATACTCTCAAGCAGAAGAAAATTCAGACGTTTAAACAAATTTCAAATATGAACCTCGAGTATTGATAGAATTTCGAACCCCGCGCATCATGTTATGGAAGGCGGCTATTACAGAAACTATGTGTGGAATTTATGTCAATTTTCAAAGTCGCCAAAATTCACGTTCACAACAACATTTGCCACTGAACATATCTCATATATTTCATTATATCCCCAAGCAGAAGAAAACTCATACGTTTTAAGAAATTTCAAATATGAACCTTGAGTATTGATAGAATTTCGAATCCCTGCGCATCATGTTATGGAAGGCGGCCATTACAGAAACTGTAATGTGTGGACGTAATTATCCCAATTATAGATACCGACTCGGTAATTGATATATTGTTTTTATATATATAAACATTTGCAATAAATATATAATAGTTGTTTTTATTGCATAAATTCGAGTGCTGGATGTTTTTCGAGTGTTTTTGGTGGTCCTGAAAAGGGCCGTCATTATAGTGTAGCTATAGACGAATCAAAGCGACTGACTTCTATCTTCCTTCCATTGTTACTGCAGTATCCGCTGTTGGAGAAGGCAAATTCCATCTTTAGAGTCAGGTGTGTAATAACCCGTTTGTTGAAGGTCCGATCATGACGTGGAAACATACTTGGTTAACTCCCTGGGCAATCAAAACGTCATAGATTCGAATGGTGGTTGTTTTGATTTCAGCCGATGTACTGTCCATTACATCATTCTCTCCGGCCTGGATGAAGACTGCCTGGTACCTTGGACAGGTCTTTTGTCGGTGTGGGTGTGGTGCGAAAGTAATCAATGCTTTTGTTATATTAGGTATATTCACATGTCTACGGATGAGCCGAAAGGCTTAAAGTAATAAAGAACTTAACTTTGGTGACATGTGTTTTGATAATAACTTTGACATGTTTTTATAATATCGATATCCACGGCTATTAATTACTCAAGTAAACCATTACAGATTCGTCTGCATAGTGTCTGTACAGAAAGACTAACGTGTCATGTGATCTGTTTTATTCATGAAACCGATAATATTGTGCACAGGTGAGATACCCAGGTAAACTGGCCAATGCAACAAATCATAGGCAAGTCAGGCATGTCAACGACTAATTAATCAACGCCCCAGGACACCGCTAGGTCAGCAGGTCAACTGGACACTTCCCAGGTAAACAGGTATTTACGAAATTCATCGAGTTCGGTATACTGCCGCTAATTATATTCTAATTAATGCCCCGGGGATGAGGTCTTCGGTGAAAAGCTTGTGCCTGACGGGGTCAGTTAACTTTTGGTGTGTGGACCCACTTTTCGTGAGGTAGCCTTACACACATGTTGTGCACATGTTTCAGTAGCAGCACTGCTGTAATGCTACGAGATCAATTCTTCTGACGATCAGGCTTATAGATATATGACCAATTGACTGTTTTATTTAATATGTTCACTGACAAAACATCGTGTGCGCTGCTTTCAGATTAGAATTTCAGATTATAATAGACCATCGTTTTTTGTTTGATTGATTGATGTACAGGTTTAACGGAGTAACTGAAATGGTGGCCTGCAGTATAGACAGCGTGGACAGTAGTAACACAGACCAGTCTGAAGATTCAAATTCAACTTCATTTTATTCTCTTTTCACATATGATCTGGATACGAGATTTAGGGTTGATGAATTTGGTGAATATTGCTGACAAGAACTTGGAATCCAACAATATCAATTTGAGCTTTTAAGAGATTAATTTGTTGTGAAATGGACTCTGAAATGACCGTTTGGGTAACACAGACTGATGTGTTATACCAGGGAAATACAGATGTTATACACGATCTGATAATCGGTCAATCATAAATAAATGTATATTGGTTATGTCTTACTCATTACTATAAAAAGGAACACGGCATCAACATTATCTAAATAAAATAATGTGTCATTTTAAAATACAACAGTTCTGGATATTCTGGTTTGTGAGACGATACACACATACTGTAAACTTAGGCATTATAATCTATGCAAAACCCGCTTTTAGTCATGAAGGACACCTAATTCAGAAAGTTATATTTTATATAGATTCATCATGATCTACAACAGACTAGTATCTCTTCCGTATGAAAACCAGTGTTTGAGCCTACAACTTGCTTATAATCATACAGATCTTATCCCTTATGTTACATGTCATGGTCCCAGGGATTACCGACGATTAAATGCTTGAGAAAGATATAATTTATATACGATCGTTGAAAGTGAAATTATATAAAAGTGCTTGGCAACAATTATAATAGTATTGGTCAATACGTACAGGTACATATCACAGAGACTTGTTAAAACCATAATTTTAGTTCCGTTTTTTCGTGTGATAAAAAACATACAATTTAGTTCATCGTGACTAATCATAATTAATACTAAAATTATTAAACTCGCAATGGTTAAAGTGTATTTTTCCTTTTATTTCGTTTTTTCATTTATTTATCTTTCTTTTCTTTTAGTAATTGTGTAATTATCGTGAAGTGATTGAGATCCTTGTGTTTTACTTTCCATTCGTGTGTCGCAAGTCATGTCTTCTCTTAAAACAGGAATTAGAAAAAATATACCAGCATGTTCGGAGAATTACGAATCCTCAAGTTTGGGTTGGTTAGTATACCGCTAAACAATTACCAGGTGAGAAATTACGGTCCACAAGCTTATAACACCTGTCACTGCACCACAGGTGTCTGTGATTTCTGGCGTTCAGGTTCTAATCGGCACATGCCGATAATTACTTGTGAGTTCACACGTGAGGTTTCCATGCACTTCAAAAAAGTTCCGAAGATATATTTTTGGAATTCAGTGAGTTTCGTTTTCCCTACAAGCAAAACAAATTCGTATCTCAAAAGTTTGCCTATAGAATAATTAACCAAAAATTTGGCTCATTCACATAACCACGATGTTGAAAATTTACTCTATGAATCCTGTCTGGGAGTTACTAATTTTTCATGAACAAGTGCTACAACGACCCGTTGAAATAGAAAATTATTCAATTTTTAATGTTAATGACCCGTAATCATAGAAAATTAGCAAGAGGATACACGTTGTATTTGGCCCGTTATAAAAGAAAATTAGTAAGATGTTACATGTTGTATACGGCTCGTTATAATAAACAAAATAGTAAGATGTTACATGTTATAAATGGCCTGTTATAATAGAAAATTATATGTCCCTGGTTTCGGTAGCACTTTTATATGAGGATAACATATGTGTGAGTTTGTACTTATCCCGATTCATCTCATCTCAACACCTTTACCAAAAAAGGTATACAGAGAAAGAAAATACGATAATAATGCAAACTATATAAAAAAAATAACAGCGTTCTTCCTTTGGATTTCCTTAAATATACAGCAATTATCATCATTAAGAGTTACTTTTCTCCGTTTCACTCCGAAAGTGCCAGTCTTCTTTTACACCTGTCCAGTCACCCATTGTTAATTACATGGACACATGTGGTTACTGTTTTCTTTGAGATTATCATTTTAAACAGTGAAGTTTATCCCCTAACCGAACTTCCCACTGCGCGAGTTCTTCTAGAAGACCTGTAAAATACATGTACCATAACCTATATGTTACCAGAAACATGGACACAAACACACATCAGTGACGACTGACCGAGTTTGGCTGGGTGGACCCGGTCAGACGCTGGAGCGGTCACCTGTACACTATACCGTAACCTGTATGTTACACGAGTAAACACACTTACCTTTGCAGAATATCACGCCCTTATGTCTGTAAGGCCATTGTAATACATTAATGTTATAAGCAGAGTTATTAGTTTAATTGCAAAATATCCTCTGCAGAGTTATTAATTTAATTGCAAAATATCCTCGTCCTCGTTGTATATCTTGCAACAATACACTAATCATCGTTAATCATTTCTTAATCATTAGATAATAATAAAGCTAATAGCGTCAATAGCTTTTAATTATTGAACATAGAGACAAAGATAGAGTCAGTGTAAACAATATCCTCTAAATTTTTCACATCTGGATGCTGTATTTACGGAAAGTCTTTTTCTTTTTTTTTTAATTGCTATATGATAGATTTGAAAATTTATATTTTCATTTTATTAACATTGAGAAAGAGCAATCGTTAGCGGCATGGTAACAATCACAATAGATACAAAGTACATTTATTCATTTTGTATATATAAAATCCAGCAGAAGATTTAGGCAGTGAAATGGTATACATCGTCCATATTTTGAAACTATCGCGCAATAGAATAAATTATTGATGCAACAAGAGTTATATTCATTGTACTTGATATATTTTCTGAAACGTTATCGTTCCTCAGTAAAGGTACAGTCCATATCCTGTTCAGTCTTGAAGCGATATTTGTTGTATTTTGTCTTGTCTGTATGAAAGAATAAAAGTTAACACTAAATAAAAGGTGGAAAATGTATAAAAAAGAAAATTACACTTCTGGCACGGTGCTAGTAAATGTATCTGTATGTTTCATAGAAGCTCGTACCCTAAATTGGCGGAATCGTACCTAAAATTGGCGGACTCGTACCCAGAGAAATAGGCGAAGTCGTACCCATCTTACAAAAATTATTCAAATGAAATTGACGTCCTTTTAATGAAAAATTGTATAGAATTAAATACATATATCGGTGTCCAGTGACTTTTACACGCCAAGGAATTCGTTCATTAATATGTTTTGTTTATTTTTTTTTCTGCAACATACAAATTGTACTTATATCTAACATCGTGCAACATTTTATTGCAATCGGACGAGTATCGATGTATTTTGATACTGAATCCAGCCTTGGAGATCACTTCACCGTCCGTGGGATATGTTAATTACAGAATTTCAAATTTGAAACCTGAAAAATAAATACTTACAAACACTCATTATTCATCATAACCATGAATACATACATACAATTTCTAAGTGATCAATTAATGCATTAATATTGAATGTAACAATCATTGAGACAAGTGATCATCTGACATGACAGATCATCTATCCGTGACTCCGCCCACCTGCGGTGTAGTCTAATTGGATTAGTTTATATAACTTTGGCGCCTGTCTACCTGTCAACTAACCCGCGTCTCCGCCTACTTGTGTTCATTGGAAGACGGTGACAGGTGACGAAATCTATCAATAGGCGGAGTCACGTAACTAGCAAAGTAAGTGTCGTGCTGTTTGTCACACATCATCAGTTTGCTTATTTCTATTCTAATATAAAATATCCTGTTGCTACCAGAAACATAAAAAATAAAGTAAATTTAATACCAAATGTTATATTCTCCATCTTGTACTGCTGCAACAACACGTGTACAAAAATGACCGTTTGTTGCCCGAGTGAAACTACGTAATACGTACGATTTGCTTTTTGAAATATTAGTTCTATAGATTTGAGTTGTGCATTTTCATTTTTTTTTTTTTTTTTTTTTGCGTTTCATGAACAGAAGTCGGCCCTGAAAAGGGCCGTTTTGAGAGGTATTGGTCGTTTACTGTCGGGACAATGCGGTAGGGTAGAGTTTATCTAGATCCCAAGAAGTTGGTTCTAATCACACTGGTATCAGTCCAATAAGGTCGGATACAAAATAAAATCAGCGGCCTTTTTATGTTAGATATCAGGAACTTAAGATTTTTAATTGCTCTGTCCGTGGTTACACAAATGTAGGAGTATGGTATCACGGTCCCTGCATTTACAAACGACACGAATTATCACCATTTATTTCAGTAAATATTAATCGACCTTTTTTATTATTTAATACGGATCTCGTGTCATGATACACAATTTGTTTACAGGCTCTTACTTTGAAATACTGCAATACAATTTGACAGGCTATATTTTTATCGGACATAAAAGGGTCTAAGAAATAATTAATATATCAAACTAGTTTTAAAGTTGTGAATTCGTCATTTTTAACGCGCGGACCCCTTGTACATTTTTTTTTACAAAAAAAACAACAACGTGCACACATGGGATCACTGATAGCAAATATATTGTTTGATAGCATATACAACAAATGGAAGGGTTTTGCTTTAATAGCTGTTAAACGCAGTGTGTTGTGATAGGATATATCTTACCTGAAGACACCCGTTACCAAGTAATGGATAGGATCGTCGATCTGCTTCAGGTAAGCTAATGAATATAACTGCATATAGATTATAATACTGATGACTATTTTATTGATAAATGAGATGTAGGTTTCTATCCTCGAACCCACTTGAAAATATGATGAACAACGTCATTCTACCTGGGTCATGGAATACCTGAAAAAGAAGATTGAAACAGTTAATATAAACGTTGAATACTTTACCTGCTACTGTACGTACGTCATCTCCGATACGTCCCGGGTAAGTATAAATAACAAAATGCAATATACTGGCGATTTAACAATTTAATTGTATCATTTAACATGTTTATCAATCATCACATGTGTTGACGGTTTCTTGAACACGTAATACAGCAACGGCGATACTTCTCAGTCATGGATATATCTGAAACAGGAAGATTGACACAGTTAATACACAGTGATTACATATGGATCCCGCCCGGGTCAAGTATTATAAATAAATAACAAAATACGATGTACAGTAGTCAACGTAACCGGTTTATTGCTTCAATACACTTTCTCATATGAACACTTCACATTATACGGGGTAAATCATAACATGGGTATTTTTTTGACAACACCACCGCCGTATTACCGAAAACAAGTACATCAAATATCACGACAATATCAGTCGATCTCGGAGCAAGTAAACGGAATAGGTGGGTTGTGGTTAATTACAGGCGTAATTACAATAGATAACGATTGATCTGGGGTAAAGAATAACGTCCAAATCCGAGAGCAATAAATGTTGCTTCCAGTAATATTTCCCGTTTGCAAGAACACGTATTTCTACCGTACGATACACGAGGTCGCGCGCGGTGTTGGACGTTTCATCGATCGATCGGTACAGGTAATCCTATACTACTTGTCGAGTGCGCTGATGCGTAACGATCTACGGCACTCTGAATTTAAAAACGGCATACTGAATTTAAAAACGACACACTGAGAATACTCAATTACACTTAAAATACTCACGCCACGTTGAAAACGCTCACTTTCACTGAAAAATTCAAACTCGCGCGAGTAAATTCAAGGTTTTAGGGTTACCAGTGTATGATACCAATATGAAGACATGTAAATTCAGATTCTTGCTTGGGGCTTCATAACTTTGTTAAAATGTTTTTGATTTTGATCATTTGTGTCATTGAAGGAACATTTAATTAGCTTTAGTCTGCATATCTAGATGTCCTAACAGATCTAGAATTATAAAGTTATACTACTTTTCAGTTTCAAGCTGAACTCACTTCTGGAAATAATTTCATGACTGATTTCATTACTGTACTTTGGGATATTTTGGCATTGCCAAAATTTGTTGTTTTTTGGTCAAAATAGGAATCAGGATGGTTAAATATTGGTGCATCAAATTTTGGCGTTTACCATTATGTGTATTAAATTTTGGCGTTTACCTGTAGTTATGTAATTGAACTGTTTTTTCGTTGATACGCTATGCTAGGCTTCATATCAAATTTCCGATTCCAGATCCTTATGAAAATAAAGTGTCTCAATAACTCTAATGCAGCTATTATATAAAGTCCATATTGAGTGTAGTTTTTTTCCTGCATTAATATATATATATATATAGTTAAAAAGTTCATTTAAAAAACTTGCTGTTCTTATGTCCACATTTTCATCAAGATACTACACCTTGTAAAATGTTAGTCGATCAATGGAGACATGACTTACCCATGAACACAGCTAATTTAAAAATGAATATGAAAACAACGTGAATTTTATGACAAATTTAGATGAAAACATACCTTTATTGACACGTTTTTACCCAGAAATGATATTCCAACACACATTGACACAGCTCGCAGATGTTGGTAACGGGTACATAGTAAATGAATGGAAAGACGCTTGCTAAAATCCGGACATTGTTGTGACGATTTTTTCGTGAAATTTTGGTGTGTTTGATATTGGCTCATTCAGCCTCAGGTGTCAAATAAACCAAAATATAAACATATCCAAGATATCCCTTTTAGTGCGGCATATGTAAATAATCGCAATGGCTACAATATCTTTATGCTAAAAGTCTCACCCACGCATAATCTCTAAGAAGTTCATGAAGTGCAATGATTTATTTACATTTCCTCTACTCATGACTTGCTAATAAACTCATCTTTTGTATTGTAAGTGGTTTGCTTTATTTGCCTGTGTATAGCGACCAGCGACCTCAACCATCTGAGTGGAGGTGGAGCCGGTGATGGTAATGGAGAGAAGGTACTTAAAGGCAATGCTACTGGTCTCAATATGGTCGTGAAAAGGAGAGTGGGCAGGCCAAGGTAACAGTTTTAATTTGTAATGGTTTGTAGCCATTATAATATATATGTATTATCCCGTCTTGACATGATCATGAATCAGAAAGATAAACAGTCAAACCCAGCTATATTGAAATCCTCGAGGAATGGAAAAAATTACTTCAAATTAACTGGTTTTCAATATACCGTGACGGCCAGTAGTGTTGGGACGATGATCGGTAAAGATCGATTAGCGATCGTTTATAGCATCTCGATGCCGATGATCGATGGCAAACATCAACAATCGATCATCGGCAAATATAAAAAGGTACCGAAACGAACGAACCTCGGTATATGTAATCGAACGCGCCCGTCAAACAATGTACAAAGATGGCGGCCGCTGAAGAAAATCTAAGGGAAATATACCCAAACCCAGGCTCCATAACGAAATCAGATGTTTGGAAATTCTTCGGATTTTATAAAATTAATGATAATGAACCACCATCAAAAAAGAATTTGGATACAACGCAAGCTGTTTGCCGTCTATGCCGCAAGATTTACAGAAATACAGGTAAGTTCTACCAAGCTAACAAACTCGTACGGCAGACGTAACATGTGTTTCATTTGTAAACTCAAAATTGTATCAGCCGTTTAGAACGCTTGTCAGTTGTATATTTATTATCTTTGAACAAGTATCAACTTAATGTTTTCTTCCGTCGTTTTCAGGAAATACTACGAATTTCAGAGCCCATATTGACGGGGAACACAAATTACCGTCGGGAAATTCCACACAATCGCGATCAGACAAAGTTGAAACAAAATTAGTTCAACCAACAATATCGGCTGCATTTGTCAAAAGATGTGATGTTGTATCAGGATCAAATACTGTATTGAGTCAAGAACGGAGAGGACGGGTCGATGATGCAATATATCAACAGACATTAAAAACAATAATTTCCAGGGAGATCTGAGTGCATGTATTGTATTTGCATTTGTGAGTTTTTCACCCTTGTTCGTATACATGTTCAATAAATGTTTACTATTATTTTCTAGTCAAAAAAATGGTGTGTCAAAAATGTCAAAAACTGTCAATTGTCTAGTCAAGAATGTTTAGTTATTGCTCTGTTATAAATACTAAATTGTTATTGTTTATCAGTTTAATAGCTCAATTAAGCTGTTTTCATTGTTAATAAAAATATTGTTTTTCTTGATTGTAGCTTTTTGTGATTGATGTGTCCTCATGATCTAGTAATTAAAATTATTTTGAGAAATCCTCAAATCCCAAAAACATATCAAGTTGGAACACCCCTTTTCTATAGTGCTTAAAGGAACTGGTTAAGTGATTCATAAAGTGGCATTAACATATTAGAGACTTTATTATGTTTCACATACTACAGAGGGGGGTGAAGCATACAGTACACATACAACACAAAATAAAGTAAACAAAGGCAGATAACTGAAAACAGTTTATTTCCATGCTAAGTTACTAATATTCAATGGAATTTTAAAGATATTAAAGTTATAAATGCATTGGAAAAGTAAACCGATTATTTCACCGATTATCGGATCGAATAGGGTATCCGATTCCAACCGATGATCGATTATTATTTTCAACCGATTTCCCAACACTAAAGGCCAGTCATCAAGGCCAGTCGTGATGATATTCAAATTAAATGATATATAAACAATGCTTTAGCGTTGCCGGGGACAATGGTTTCCTTTCAAATGAAGCGTTATTTCAAATAAACAGATTTCCGAGGTTTGGGAAATTGAAAGGGCCTTTTGGTCTCATTTTGGGAAGAAAATTGGTGAATTGGGAAAGATTTTTTCATGAGTAAACTGCAAATTTTGCAAACAACATAATATGCGTTAGCACATTATGATTTGTTTGCTTGCAAAGCTCTGGCATTCAAATTGATCATAAATATCATACAAAAACAGTTCAACGCTTATATTTACATTCCTTTTGCTTTTTATGGAGGCGTTTACGCCTGCCATATTACAATCACCTACGAGTTGTGACGTCACAATCTCTCACTTTCATTTTCGTTATGTTTCCTTTCACAGTTCATTTTGTAGTTTCTTTCGGTACATATATGATGTAGTTGAACTATATATACATTTATGAAAACTATCAAGACTACAAATAAAGTGCTATTACATGAAAAAAGGTATATTCAGTATAAATTTCTCTTCGGCGGAAGCCCGGAATTTGAGACCTCTGGTGGTAATTTCTGTAACTAGGGGTAATGATTCGCTTATAATTAGTTCCAAGTATGAGGCACGTCATTGTAGTCCGTTATTCAAAGTAGATGTGCACAGAAATGTATTAACTATGCTGATAATGTTTTGAACATTACAGGAATTATTTTGAATAAACAATAAGAATAATGTCTTGTAAATATCTACACCTGCATCGATTTTTGCAAATCTATATTGAAAATACTGTTTGAAGGGAGATAACTGCGAGATTCTGACGTTACCTTACAGAAGGACACTTGTTTAACTACTAGAAATAAGGATGGCATAACAACCAAGCGCAAACAAATTCCTGATTTTCATAATACCCTCCAGGTTTTGGCTAACAAGATTTCTTTTGTTTACAACTTGGTAGTTTGTTCACGAGATTTTATGAGATTTAGTCCGATATTTAGCGATCACGTGTTCCGTCTGTTTACGTGAGCGAGCACTCTGTCAAAATGGAAGCACGTGGACACGGGCTTCACACGAAGCATCAAAATGATGTTTGTCGCTAGAAATTAATATCTATCAACATGAATTAAAGGCAAGTTGCTTATAAAGTTTAAATCTGTTTGTTGACTCACTGAAATAAGTGTTTGTTTATTTAGGACGAAACTGTTTACGATAAGTTGTTCAAGCCTGGCCAGACCACAAAATCACAATATCTACTGCGATTATAGTCCGAATTTTCTGACGATCTTGCTATATACTATATGCAAACTTTAATCAGCTTTAAGGCGATATCAACCCCAGAACCCTTCGGATTACTGCGATAACTGATCGAAGTCCCTGTGTTTCAAATCCATGAATCGGTAGACCTACGTGATGGCGTGATTGAATTCGATCGTTTATTTTTTTTAAACTAAGAAAACTCGCACATATCTGTCGTGGTGGTCATTTGTGCTGTACTTTCCCCGACAGAGACAATATACAGAATTTGGATTTCTGTGATAAGGTTTACTGCAGTAGCTACTCGCGCTCGTAATATATATGAAAATGCTAAATTATTATTGAACCAGCTTGTCTTATTTATATATTATTCAGCTCACGATTCAACCTTTTCAAATGTTTTCATGTAATATATATATACATTTGTATGCACCAAGCTGTGAAATGTTTGTATTACATAAAATATTTAAACAATACAAACTAATTGTAGATTAACAAAATGTATACCAATTGCATTTAACCTATTAGTACAACTTTTTGTTGTTTTCATGTAATATAACTTTTTGTTGTTTTCATGTAAAATGATAAATACATGTATATCTATTGGCAATCGATATCAAATCCATATAATATAAGACTTTCTCAAATATCAATATTCCTCATAACTTTCAAAATAAATCTATATTTGCTTTTGAAATTTAATTAAAAATGTTTGATTTTCATGTCGCGAACATATCCCTTAAAATAATCATCAATCTCCTTATTGGTCTCCAGAAAGTGTGAAAATAAATGAAACTTGTTTGTCAATAATTCTATTTATTATGAATTTATGTATAACCATTTAGGTTTTTTCCAATGTTGACCTTTAAAACTATATATATATACAAGCAACAATCTGTGGGATGTCAAATATGGAAGGCTATAGCTGTTTCAGGATAAATTGCCAAAAATGCTTATAAGTACTGTTTCTTATCACTGATCACATATATTGGGTTTTCGACTATTATGTGTTATTGCTACTTAAGTGTGAATTTTTTCGGCTTAAGTGATAATGTATTTCTTTGTACTTATGTGCAACAGACATCGCGAGAGTTTAATTCTCGTACATATAATATTGACTCCTACAAAAAGAAGTTGAGTGATCATGAGTGGTTGACCTACGAGAGGCATTTTATCAAATCTCATATTGACCATACTGATTGCTCATGATCATATTTCATCCGGCCTAGTAAACTCTAGAAAAAACATCTTAATTTATGAAAGTAGCTAACTCATTTAATGTATGTGTAAAAATTAAGTATATATATATCGTACAAAACCTCAAACTTCTAATATGGTAGATATGAAACATACATTTAGGCTGACTGCCTGATAATATAATACAATTTGTACAGAGTTTACAATCCTTTGACATTCAGCTCATAATATACACCATTATAATTTGATCTGTCGTCATGCGTCGGTCTTCTTCTTAAGACCAAGATATCGCAGAATGGTGTACAAAAGGTTCTTAAGCTGTTTTATCAAAATTGTTAATTTCATGGCCCCCTATGTGTCGCATTCTCCCTGGGGAGAGGATACATTTTACTATAGTTTATATAGGAAACTCATCACACATATTTTAGCATAATTTGTTTCATTTTCATTGGAAATTGGTTAGCACGTGGTTGGGGCAAACTTTTCTCAATGACATATTGTCAGAGAATGTCAAGGCCAACGACTTGTTATGGGTTCGAATGTCAAAAATAAAAATCTCAAATTGATTATTTTTTTCATTTCATATGAAAGAACATAGTCCACTGAAACAGAATGTGCATATTTTATTGTCATCAGATAAAAATAAGGCAGAAAGATATGGCACTTGGAAAAGAATCATAAAGCTATTTTCTCCAGCCAAAATTAAAAAATAATCCAAAATTGCAGAATAAAGGTTTCTGCTCTTTTATCTATATACACATGAAGGCTTGATGTTTGGTGCATCGATAACGTATGGCTGGCTACAAATGTTATACTTATATTTGACCTTGACCTTCATTCAAGGTCACGGGGGTCAAATGATGAAACAAATTCAAAGTTCTTTCAAAATTATTAATTTGGGTCACATTTTAAAGAATCGGCCCTTTTAAAGGTGTGTGCAATGTATCAAGGTCAAATAATCAAAATGACGCAGATATGGCACTTTTAAAAAGAAATTCCTACCAAAATGAAAAAATGACCCAAAACTGCACATACACATGAAGGCTGGATATTTGGCAAACAGATACATGTAACATGTGTGACTGGCTACAAATATTGAGTTTATCTCTCTGACCATGACCTTCATTCACATTTTAAAGAACCGGCTCTTATGAAGGTGTGTGCGAAGTTTCAAGGGCAAATTATTAAAAATGATGCAGACATGCCCTTTAAAGAATGTTTTCTTGCCAAAATTAAAAATTATCCATAAATTGCAATTCAATTGTTGGCTCAAAAGGGGTGTCCAGCAAGATTATTGAGTTGGGATCTGAATGGTTTCACAGATAAAACAAGAGGCCCAGAGGGCCTGTATCGCTCACCTGGTTTTATGAGATATGAAACAAGAATGATGCTTAAGTTAATTTGTCGCTGGTATTTCTATGTCAATATATCATAAGCATTTTATATGGGTACATGTACATTGGTTTATTGTTATTCTAAAAATGTCAATTGAGCGAAATTGACCTATTTTGGTCCCATCCTTCAGCCCCCGGGAGGTTAACCCCAACATTCGTACAATTTTGAATACCCACCCCATAACCATGCTACCATGCAAATGTAGGTTTTATACCAAATTGTGCAATTAATCCATGAAATGAAATTGACTTTGGGTACAACCCCATAGGGATTGCTACCACACCAATGTGAGTTATATCCATAACTTAGTTTCAGAGAAACCAATTGACCCCTTTTGACCCTGCCCCCCCCAGGGGTCAACCCCACCATTTTTACAATTTTGAATCCCTACCCAAAATGATGCTACCAGTCAAGTATGAGCTATATCGATTGCTTAGTTTCAGAGAAGAAGTTATTTATGTCAATTAAGCCAAATTGACCAAGAGATGAACACAATCCTGATGTAAAAATAGGCCCAGGGTTCTTTCCCCACCCCAAGGGACTTATACAATCATATTGAATTGATATCAAATATGAAAGTTTTCTTCAATATTTTGCATGTAAAACGCTGTATATTTATATACAGTACCTATAGCTACTAGGCTATTATCTACATCTTGGTGGTAAATTAAAAAGCAACAAATCACAAATCACAGTTTATTGTTAATATTGACATTGGATCTATTAAAATAGATGGAATTGATATCTAATTTTAAAATAATTGTCCTTAACAAATGAGGTCTTTGTTGAAAAAAAAGTGTAATAACTTTTAAAAGCCGTCAATCTAATTTTGATATTATTCTAAGATCAAAATAGAAAGGAATAAACAATTTTGTTTACAAGATATTGAAAGATATTGCACACTTTCAACAAAAAAAGTAGCAGACACTCCCTGTATTTTCAATACATATCGTGTATTGTTATAACTTATCGAAATGCATATCATATTGTTTCGACATTTCTAATACCCAGGCCTATAAAATATAAGTTTGTTTTAAACACATAAATGCAAATTTTGAACTACTTAAATATAAAAGATGGTTTAAAGTATGAATGTTAATGACATGTACCTAAGTAGAAGTTGATTTGAAAAAATTTAAAATGTTTGACTTCTTAAGTAAAGGTTTGATTGAAATAAGAAATGTTTAACTACTTTTAGAAGTAGGTTTGAAACTTTAAGATGGTTAAAACCATTATGTATATCGGAACAGTCTAAACCATTACATTCATCAGGACTGTGAAAACCATTATGTCCGGTTGGTTTGACACACTTAAGTGGAAATGTTTAGTCATGTTGATATCAGTTTAATTTGTATTCTTGCTTTATTTCAAATATCTCCTTTTACATCTGACTAACGCCTCCTACAGTACTTTCAGTACTTTGATTTATTTTTTAAATGCTATAATTCATATTTAAAATTCATAATTCCCGCCTTACCAACAGTCAGCAGATTTTTTGTCAGTTGTTGGAACAGACGGAAAATGGTCGCATGCTTTTTGGCAAACAAAATAGTACATGGAAAATAAAAAAAAAAAAAACTCAATTCTATTAATCATTTTATTATCAGCGCAATGCACAAATGGCATATTTTTATAACAAATAATGTAGACAAAATAATTAGTCGTTAAACTTAATTATCCTTGATATTGTAGTTCCGGTTTGTGTTGTATTAATACGCTGATAAGTGTAGCGCGTGATGGATGGCATTTAAACGTACATCAATGCCAGAGCTCTCAAATAGACTATATAGTGAGCATGACAATGCCAGACAAATGTAAATATTTAATTAAATAATATTTTAATATATCCGATTTCAAATTCAGTGGGTTCAACTGCATACAGTAAACTTGATGTAACCATGTATCTGTTGACTTTAGTACATCACATGACAACTTCAGGGTATCAAAGTGATGTGTTGGTTTTATAAATAATTATGGATAATCATCCGTTACTATTTATAACCTTCACTTTTGCATTGAGTTTGATAATATACATGTAGTCATCAAATATGCATTATAAATTAATGCGCTTGGAAGTTTGAATGATGTCATGATGATTAATTGGCCATCAATAGATATATATATGCCGGTATATTTACCATTTCGGGAGCCAAAATGAAATCATTGAAAATAAATTTAAACTGTTGACTATTCAGTATTCCCTCAAACATTTTGTAGAGCCAGAGATTGTGACCATCAATAATTTAAAAAGGTGATAATATAAATGTTCAACATATTATTCATACCTATAAATTTTATGATTCTTATGATATTCAAAAGATGTTTCTAAGCTGTCCATATTTCATTTGTATGCAGAGATGTTTATTATCTTGTGATTTTAGTAAGAACTCGGACACAATATTACCCAATGGTCGCACATTCCTTCATGCAAGTGATCCTGCAGACAGATATCTTGGAAGGTATGATTTCAAAATCATGTTATCTTTAGACACTTATTCTGACCTTAGCATTTCTGTTAAAACCATTGTATTTTTTTATCAGATTTCCTTTAACTTAACATATGTATCTGTTGATAATATATGTATGGGTTCATTAATGAGATGGATGAAAAAAAGGAAGAATTCATATTTAAGAAATAGTTGATATATGCTCTGTAATACTGAACACACAAGACTACCATTTCCTTTCAATGAATATAGATTGATGAATAATTGGCCTGATGTCCATAGAATTTACCCATGTAATATTTTTGTATATGTCACTAGTGTAATATACCCTGGAGCGTTTTTCAGTAGCTGTGCTGGTCAGAAAGTTATTGTGACATTATGTATAATGGCACAACAAAATGGCTGTCTCCGTTTGATTAAGCCCTCCACATTTTAACTATGAAACCTGTTAAAAGTTTTGTGAGTTATGTGATATAAAGTATAGTAAATTTGTCTTCATTTCAGTTTTGTGAGTTATGTGATATAAAGTATAGTAAATTTGTCTTCATTTCGTGAGATTTTATGAATCTCATCTCAAAGTTATCCTATTATTGCCTGCCAAGTCGGACTGCCTCACAGAAATAAAAAATCATAAGGCTTGTTTCATAAAATCTCCTATAAAATGGAATCTCATCCTTTATGTATATTCAGCATTTCTAAGAATCTCTTTTTAGATTTTGTTCTGTGATAAGGTATACACAATTTGTATGTTATCAGACCTCCAATACATCCAATACATACGCCATCACCGGGAACAAGATATGACCATGATGCAGAAAATTCTCGAGGTAAGTGCAGTCATCAGAAAAACTCTGAATTTGTGCTTATTTAGATCCTAAACCACCTACAAATGTTAAACCAATCCTGATAGAATGTGGACTTTTAAACCACTGTTTTTGGTTGGAAGGCCAGTATTGCTATGGACAGTGATTCCTCTGTAAACATGTGAGGTCAACACTTCAATATATACTTAGAATGATATTAGTATGCACCTACCTTTTAATAACAGATTTTGCTTGTTGAGGTTTTTGCACTGTTGTATTTGAGTTGCCTCTTGGATTTCTTTGCTGTTTCACACATGTATTAATTAATATTTAATTGCCTTATGATACAGGTTAATAACTAAAGGCTTTGTATATAGAGCAATCTAAGATGCTTCAGTGTTGTACAAAAAATATAGCATATTGACAAATTTCTAGTATGAAAAGGGATATTAACTGCTGAACCATCAAGAAACTGCAAATTTAACATTTTATGCAAACATGTTCTTTTTCATGTGATTGTGAAAATAAATAAATCATCTATTACATATATTACTATAATGGACATCTCTAACAGTTTTAGGTTCATTGTAGTTATATCTGAATACTTCACAACTTTATCTTGGTTATCTGACTGTGGCTAAATTATTTCCTGATGACAGGATGACATCATGTATTCTCTATAAACTTTTGGAAAATACAAGTCAGATATTGCAAAATAGATCAATGGAAAAAAATATGTATACGTTCCATTGATAAGATTTGATTTTGTTTTTTAAGAATCTAGTCAAGGCGATGACAGTAAGTCGGACGACTCATCTAGTGTGAAACGACAGAATGAGGTAAAGACATTTTTCTTCCTTTGCTTGATGAGTAATTTATCACACAACTGCTGTCTGATGTTCGTTATATTTCATAACATTTAAGTTCTGAAGAGTCAAAAAGACCTAGATTCTGTGACAATTATATTCAAATTCACGTATGTTTTGGTCCGGGACACTGATATTATTCAAGATTGCTTTTCATAAATAAAAAATTGGTTATGGCGCGATATCATTGGGGATTAACAATGTTTATAGTTATATCTTGCACACAGGTACTATGTTATGTTCTTTTTCCCATGTCATCTAAGGTATACACTGAACACGTGTCATACTTTGCTTCTTTATTGTAATGTCATGGAGGTACCAGGTAATGTCAGTTGTTAGAGAAAACAGCACATGTAAAAAGGTGTTGAATATCTTCATTTCTTGTGATTTCTATTAATATCAATTTGCTTTCTTTTAGGATGATGGAGAATATGTAGTTCACTGTAAATTTTGTGGATATACAAGTGGCAATACAAACTCCTGTGAACGGTGCTTTAGAAAATTCCCAGTTAATGTGAAAAAGGAACCAGTGAAGCGCCAAAAGATAGATGATAGTGAATCAACGAATGAACAAATATCAAATGTTGTGACTAAAGAATCATTCTATGGTCAAAAGATTCAAGGACAATCTCAGCCATACAAAGGTTCTGTGTTCACCGTGCGAAGTACGACGCAAAGAGGCCGAAAGATTAACTCACAAGGAAAGTCCTACAACATGGTCCGCATCACACCAAGCAAAAAATACATAGAACCAGGTATATGCACTCAATTTTGTTTTCTATAGCGATCTTTTCTCCACTTTACCTAATTTCAGATTTGTTTTCTTCTAATTTTGAGTTTCCAGTATTAGATTATAATGTAGTACTATCATGTAGTCAATTTTATAATGTTACAAAATGTTTTGCATTATAAAAAAGTTATTTCTGAGATTGCAAGAATGTTTTAGCCTGTAGAATTGGATAATGAAATAAAGGTCATTTGATTAAACAACTGAATTGATTGTTTGATGAACTTTATTTCAGTTACTGTGATTGTATCATCAGATGAAGAGGACGATACAGCTACACAAATAGCAAATCTAGAAAATCTTTCTACATCAGTTGTTCAGTCTTCATCTAGAAATGGCTCTTCTAGTGCTTTATCCAATAACGAGAGCAAAAACCAGCCAAAAACTGTTCCTGAAAAGAGTGAGGAAGATGACGAACTGTCCAAACTTGTGTCAATCATTCCTTCTCACACTTCACCAACATTTAAAAACAGTAGAATTAGTAAGATGGAAGACAAGGTAAATAGTATATTTGTAAGTGGTAGGTTCCTGTTTTTATTCTCAAATTCTTTAAAAGCTTAAGTTCTGACAAATTTACTTTTAAATTGTAGCAATAAACTAGTGCCAGTGTTGAGTTTCTGATAGACTCAGAGACAGTAAAGGCACAGTCTTAACCTAACATATTCATAGCCATCATATTATAAACTGTAGCATAGTCCTCGACATTTTGTCTGTTCTAAGAATTAATTTTTTTCTAATCAATATTTTCACTCTATGATTTCTTGAGAGTCATCGATTATTTAGCCAGCTAATAAAAATAATATATTGATTGAATATTTTCCTGTACCTGTGCATATATGAATACTTCAAATTCTATCAATATTTCTATTTTAAAGGCAGGAAATCCCATTTCAAAAAAGAATGAAAATACTCGGTCTAAGACACCGTCACCAGAACCGACAGTTCAGGTGGACACGCCAAAGCCTCTGGCAAGTCCCCTCAAGTCAGTGTCGTCGGGAAGTCTTACACTCAATGCCCGGAGTGTCAAAGTTGGTTCACTGAAGGGAACACCTATAGAACCTATCCTTATTTCAGATGATGGTGTACAAATCTTCATGGAGTGTAAGCTATGGATACATTATGGGTCATTGGTTCAGAAATTGTAATTGTAAAAAATGTTGTTTTAGTTTTAGATCAACTCTATTGGTATTTTAAAGTTTAGTTGCTCTTAACAATTCAGAAATTCAATGTACAATGTGAAAATATCATAAATGCAACATTGTTGGTTGAAAATGTTCAGAAGTAATGTTGAGTTTAGTTAAACACTGACTTAGGTATGAAATTTAGAGTATTTTGTGTATCTTTGATTACTATGTTAGTGATTGTATATAGTGTGCATTTTGGATACTAATTTTGGAGTGGAAAGTATTGGTTAAGAAATATATAGTGGTGTATGTATCTCAATTTTTGAATAGTTTACGATGTAATAGTATTTAACAGTAGGAAATACCTAATGTCATGCTTTTGGATATTAGGTGTGAATGGAATTTTTTTTCTAAAAGATTTACTAAGTGTGGTCACTGGATTGTTAAGATGTTTCTTAAATATGGACATGTGGATTTCATTATGAAATTTGAAGCCTAATTATGCTTACAGGTGAGGAAAACACTCATAAATTCAACATCACCCCCTCAGATATGAAGCAGTGCTTATTACACCTGAAGAAGTCTACACCTGTCATATTTATCCATACAACAGTAAACTTTGGGGTCAAACTGAGAGAACAACTGGACATGACAAATGAAACTCCTCCAGAAAACTCTCAGGAACCTTACTTCAATCCTGTTGACAGAGGTAAATTATCACACGTACACAGCTCTCCTTATTAGCTTAAGAATATTTGTAAATGTCTCTTGAATGTGAATACTTTATAATGAAATGTGAGCTTGTATTCTAATGATAATTGGAACACAAGGCTACTTGTAGATTAAATATTTGGATAGGAAAACAGCTTCACTCTGGAAATGTTATATGTATATTATATATATACATGTATATATATCTGTATCATACAGCAGAAAAGGTAAAACTGCATACTTTGGCAGATGGCAATCTCTTGTCTTTGTGTAAGAAAGAAAAAATCTATATAGATTATTCAGTCATTTAAGAAAGCATTTAACTGTGGTTTTGTGTCTTAAATTTCAGACTTGAAATACCAGTACATAGTGCTACTTTTACAGTCTGTTTCCTTACAAGAACAGAAAAGCACATTAAGAGTTCTAGAAAGTTATCAACAATCAACTGACAAAAAGGATCGGAATTTCATTGAGATGTTAAGTCATACAGAATCACAGCAACTTCTCCTAAATACCTCATTCCTGTGTAAGAGGATACCAAACCCTGATATTGATGCAGACCCAACCAAAATGAACTCTGAACTACTCAATGTTGATAACACCATGACGAAATCAAATATGAGCTTTGGGACAGAGAGCATGGATATGGACACCAGTCTTGACCCGAGGGAGCGGTCTCCTTCCCCTCCCCGTATTATGTTTTCTGGACCAATTGAAAAGTAAGGAAGCATTGCAGTTTAGATATTGTCATTGCAAATCTGTTCAAACTTGTTCAAGGAAAACGTTGATATGGTAATTCTTTAGGACTTGTACAATAAAATTTTGGGAAAATGTTATGGATACTCAAGACTCAAGTACTCGCAATGATCCAGAAATAATAAATTAATAGACACTATATATTAGAAGCTCATGTCATCAATCCTAATTTATGTAATTCAAGAACATATGTGTAAGTTCCACTTTTTGCATTTCAGAATTACATGTCCCTATATCTTTATTATATGAAGGGATACAAAAAAAAATTGAAATTTGGTTTGGAGTATTAGTGGGCAAAGGCGATCTAAAGTTGAAGGAGGGTGTGTCTCACCTGGTGCCGAAAGGGTGGGGCCCAAAAGGGGAGATTAGGGTAAATCATTTAAATGGCTACTACCAGGTAGGCCTTAAGGCCTGAATGGATTATGATGAAATTCGGTCTGGAGCATTATTGGGCAAATGAAATCTTTCGTTGCATAAACGAAGGATGTGACTCTTAGGACAGGAAAAAGGGGGCCCAATAGGGGAAATATAGCAAAAACAAATCCCTGAAAATCTTTTTTTTTCATTTTCAAGAGTTGAAAGAGACTGTTCAAAAAGTAAGAAAATAGTTGAAATAATTTGCCATAATTACTAAAACATCTGGGTGAACACTTGTTTGAGATGTTGAAGAAATTAGATGAAAAAATAAATTTCAATCTGTCTTGGTTTTGTAGATTGATAACATACCCACCTCCACCTACACCAGGTGGAATAGCAGTCACAAATGAGGATTTGTACTGTCTGAACGAAGGAGAGTTCCTCAATGATGTCATAATTGATTTCTATCTCAGGTAAGTATCATGGTTTTGTTTGACCATTGTAGATACTCTAGGTAGTGTGGTGTCAATCGCTTACAATTCAATATTGAATCTGAGTTTGAAAAATCCACCTTGATTAATAAAAACTCGCTTTAGAAAAGCTTGTCATCCAATTTTCAACTATTTAAAGATGCTATTTGAGATTCCCACTTTTTAACATATAACATGAAGAGTCAAATCCACTTGAGTCATCATAATTGACCTTGGTGTCTGCCTTTGCAGTTGCCTTTGGAGAATTATGTTGGAAAGAGTTGAATCAGGAAAAGCCCTTTAAGGTTCTTCTTACTTAAAGTCTTGTTTTTTGTGACCAGATTCCTGTTCCTGGAGGTACTGAGTGAAGACGTAAGAAAGAGGACCCATATATTCAGTTCCTTTTTCTTTAAACGTTTAACACAGCGACAAGGCCGAGTGTTGGACTCTGCTCTCACGTAAGTTTTGTCATACTGTATTGTCATTCAATTTCGCAGGGCTAATACTTTGCTATTTCCCATCTGAACTAGATTGGGGTACTAGATTTAATGCAACACGGCCCTGAAATCCTTATACAGTAGACAGGCTTTACATCTCTAATCAATATATCTGTGTATTGTATATTTTTGATTTATGCTTTGCATATTTCCTGTGTATTTTCGAGCTATATTCAATTACTGCGAACATAGCAAAATTAAATTTCCCACGAGTAATACCAATGAAACAGTATTGTATTTATACAGTATAATCATATAAAAGATTGATATGAAAAGGAGGCAAAAGTTTCCCTCAGTGTTCTTCACTTAAATGTTTTCACTATCCTTTGGCTCGAGACATTTCATTACACAATAGTAGTGTTATAATTTGTCAACCTGAAGAAAATGTTTGAGAATTTGTCAGTTAGTGTTTTGTATTTACTTGAGCATTCACACAAGTATACAATCACTGGTACCATGGGTACTTCCTGTCAATATCTTAACTCCACATCATATCATAGAATGTATATATCTATTCCTTTATGTGATATTAAAACTTAAAAACTCCAATTCTAAAGTTTATATATTACAATTATATTGACATTTATTTTTTGCAAATTTGGGCATTTCAGTCCTGCAGAGAGAAGGCATGCAGCAGTGAAGAAGTGGACAAAGCATGTGGATCTGTTTGATAAAGATTTCATCATTATACCCATCAATGAACAGTGAGCTATTTCAAGATTTTTGTTAAATGATTTATATGAGAACAGTGTATACACGTATACCATTTAATAGCTTGTTTCAGGTAGTAGATCGTACATCATCACTGTAGCTTTCGCGGTATCCAATAGTGGTGTCCTAATCAAATAACCATACTTTATCTATAGCCAATCCCTGTCATCTGATCTAAATATAAACAAGAGGTGCCATATTGGATTTTAACAGTTGAAGTTTATTATTGCTATTTGTTATTCTTGAAAAGTACTGGAAAGGTTTTCTCCGACTTGATATGAAGGTTCCTGTCAGTCCTTTGTTATGTCCATTTGATTTGAATACTTCTCATTGAAACAAAATAACCAAAAGGCAGCCACATTGCAATTAATTGATGTAAGTTATTATTTCTATGTTAGATGTTGTTAGTTATTATTTCTCTGGAAGTTAATTATGATTTGTCTTGGATAACGTGTGTAGGTTGTTTTAGATTACATATGTAGGTTGTTTTAGATTACATATGTAGGTTGTTTTAGATTACATATGTAGGTTGTCTTGGATTACATATATAGGTTGTCTTGGATAACGTGTGTAGGTTGTCTTGGATTTCACATGTAGGTTGTCTTGGATAACGTGTGCAGGTTGTCTTGGATAACGTGCGAAGGTTGTTTTAGATTAAATATGTAGGTTGTCTTGGATTACATATGTAGGTTGTCTTGGATTACATATGTAGGTTGTCTTGGATTACATATGTAGGTTGTCTTGGATTACATATGTAGGTTGTCTTGGATTACATATGTAGGTTGTCTTGGATTACACATGTAGGTTGTCTTGGATAACGTGTATAGGTTGTCTTGGATTACATATGTATGGTGTTTTAGATTACATATGTATGGTGTTTTAGATTACATATGTAGGTTGTTTTAGATTGCATATGTAGGTTGTTTTAGGTTGTATAAGATAACATATGTAGGTTGTCTTGGATTACATATGTAGGTTGTTTTAGATTACATATGTATGTTGTCTTGTTGTCTTGGATTACATATGTAGGTTGTTTTAGGTTGTCTAAGATAACATATGTAGGTTGTTTTAGGTTGTCTAAGATAACATATGTAGGTTGTTTTAGGTTGTCTAAGATAACATATGTAGGTTGTCTTGGATTTCATATGTAGTTTGCACTTGCTTTCAATAAATTAAGAGGAAAAGAGAACAGATGAGGAAGTGGAAGAGAGAATATCTGTCGTAGCTAGACCATTCAGTGGTGGGCACAAAGATCCTTCTGGATATCTATTCTGCATGTGACTTTGAAAATATAAGGCCACTACAGAATTCAGAATTAGAGTGTTGGATTTTAAACCCAGCTTATCCAAAACTAAAGGTATATATATATATGCAATCATTTTTTAGCTCACCTGCCCGAAGGGCAAGTGAGCTTATGCCGTGGCGCGGCGTCCGTCGTCCGTCCGTCCGGCCGTCCGGCCGTCCGTCCGGCGTCAACTTTCCATTCAAGCAACTTCTTCTCAATAACCAAAAGGCCCAGAGACCTAATATTGGGCCTGTAGCATGCTGGGGTGAAGGGCTACCAAGTTTGTTCAAATGAATAACGTTGACCTTCATTCAAGGTCACAGGGGTCAAAAAGGCTAAAATCTTTAAACAACTTCTTCTCAATAACCAAGAGTCCCAGGGAGTTGATATTGGGTCTGTAGCATGCTGGGGTAAAGGGCTACCAAGTTTGTTCAAATGAATGACCTTGACCTTCATTCAAGGTCACAGGAGTCAAAAAGGCTAAAATCTTTAAACGACTTCTTCTCAATAACCAACAGTCCCAGAGACCTAATATTTGGCCTGTAGCATGCTGGGGTGAAGGGCTACCAAGTTTGTTCAAATGAATGACCTTGACTTTCATTCAAGGTCACAGGAATCAAAAAGGCTAAAAATCTTTAAACGACTTCTTCTCAATAACCAAGAGTCCCAGGGAGTTGATATTGGGTCTGTAGCATGCTGGGGTAAAGGGCTACCAAGTTTGTTCAAATGAATGACCTTGACCTTCATTCAAGGTCACAGGAGTCAAAAAGGCTAAAATCTTTAAACGACTTCTTCTCAATAACCAACAGTCCCAGAGACCTAATATTTGGCCTGTAGCATGCTGGGGTAAAGGGCTCCCAAGTTTGTTCAAATGAATGACCTTGACTTTCATTCAAGGTCACAGGAGTCAAAAAGACATAGGTTGTCTTGGATTACATATGTAGGTTGTCTTGGATTACATATGTAGGTTGTCTTGGATAATGTGTGTAGTTGTCTTGGATTACATATGTAGGTTGTCTTGGATTACATATTTAGGTTGTCTTGGATAACGTGTATAGGTTGTCTTGGATTACATATGTAGGTTGTCTTAGATTACATATGAAGGTTATTTTAGATTACATATGTAGGTTGTTTTAGATTGCACATGTATGTTGTCTTGTTGTCTTGGATTACATATGTTGGTTGTTTTAGGTTGTCTAAGATAACATATGTAGGTTGTCTTGGATTACATATGTAGGTTGTCTTGGATTACATATGTATGTTGTTTTAGATTACATATGTAGGTTGTCTTGGATTACATATGTAGGTTGTCTTAGATTACATATGTAGGTTGTCTTGGATAACATGTGTAGGTTGTCTTGGATAACGTGTTTAGGTTGTCTTAGATTACATATGTAGGTTGTCTTGGATTACATATGTAGGTTGTCTTGGATTACATATGTAGGTTGTCTTGGATAACATGTGTAGTTGTCTTGGATAACGTGTGTAGGTTGTCTTGGATTACATATGTAGGTTGTCTTGGATAACATGTTTAGGTTGTCTTGGATTACATATGTAGGTTGTCTTGGATTACATATGTAGGTTGTCTTGGATTACATATGTAGGTTGTCTTGGATTACATACGTAGGTTGTCTTGGATTACATATGTAGGTTGTCTTGGATTACATATGTAGGTTGTCTTGGATTACACATGTAGGTTGTCTTGGATAACGTGTATAGGTTGTCTTGGATTACATATGTATGGTGTTTTAGATTACATATGTAGGTTGTTTTAGATTGCATATGTAGGTTGTTTTAGGTTGTCTAAGATAACATATGTAGGTTGTCTTGGATTACATATGTAGGTTGTTTTAGGTTGTCTAAGATAACATATGTAGGTTGTCTTGGATTTCATATGTAGTTTGTCTTGGATTACATACGTAGGTTGTCTTGGATTACATATGTAGGTTGTCTTGGATTACATATATAGGTTGTCTTGGATTACATATGTATGGTGTTTTAGATTACATATGTAGGTTGTCTTGGATTACATATGTAGGTTGTTTTAGGTTGTCTAAGATAACATATGTAGGTTGTCTTGGATTACATATGTATGGTGTTTTAGATTACATATGTAGGTTGTCTTGGATTACATATGTAGGTTGTTTTAGGTTGTCTAAGATAACATATGTAGGTTGTTTTAGGTTGTCTAAGATAACATATGTAGGTTGTTTTAGGTTGTCTAAGATAACATATGTAGGTTGTTTTAGGTTGTCTAAGATAACATATGTAGGTTGTTTTAGGTTGTCTAAGATAACATATGTAGGTTGTCTAAGATAACATATGTAGGTTGTCTTGTTGTCTTGGATTACATATGTAGGTTGTTTTAGGTTGTCTAAGATAACATATGTAGGTTGTTTTAGGTTGTCTAAGATAACATATGTAGGTTGTTTTAGGTTGTCTAAGATAACATATGTAGGTTGTTTTAGGTTGTCTAAGATAACATATGTAGGTTGTCTTGGATTTCATATGTAGTTTGCACTTGCTTTCAATAAATTAAGAGGAAAAGAGAACAGATGAGGAAGTGGAAGAGAGAATATCTGTCGTAGCTAGACCATTCAGTGGTGGGCACAAAGATCCTTCTGGATATCTATTCTGCATGTGACTTTGAAAATATAAGGCCACTACAGAATTCAGAATTAGAGTGTTGGATTTTAAACCCAGCTTATCCAAAACTAAAGGTATATATATATGCAATCATTTTTTTGTTTTTCACAATATATTGATTATTCCACCTCATAAAGAGAAATGAAACTTGAAAATAATTTTGGATCTGACTCATTCCTGTATTTTTCAGTTCCCATTGGTTCCTGGCTATCATCTGTTACCCAGGATTATTGATGAATGAAAACCTTTTATATGTACCGAAGCATCGTTTGGAGAAAGTGTTTGGAGAACAGGCTAGTTCTCCAGTTCAGCAGGAGATGGAAGGGGTGTCTGAAAGCATGCCCACTCCTGGCTCTGACAACGCTGGCGAGGCTATGGAGGTAAGTTGTCAGAACACCTTCAGCACCTCATTCTCGAGACTGAAAGTGGCGCAAACCAGCTGTCTGTGATTTCATGTACGTCACCTATAACCAAGGAACAGATATTTGAATGTAATGATTTTTCAAAAAATAATCTGTAATTAAATTATTGATTTGGTCGATTTATGCTTTTATACAAGTTTCATGCTTGTATGAAAGAAAAATAGAACTGCAGACCTATCATGAATGCACATTCATTCAGTATTTTAGTGATTTTGAATAATTCATGTTTCAACATTTTGTAACTGAACAAAGAAAATCCCAATCGTGTCACAAAATACAGATGCTAAAAAAACAAATCTACATAAAATTTCATTGTGAAAATCTGTTATTTAAACACTGTTGCCTACACATTTCCAAGTTGTTGCTATGTATAGCAGATGCAAAACCACATAAATTGATGACATCATGCACAGAAAATTCAAGAGATTCCCCTTCTATATATACATGTATATATAAGGATACTTAACCTCTATTATTTGGCGGATGTAGGTCCTCCCTAATTAAAGTCATTATCTGTTCTGAATTGGAAAATCTCTGGAAAACATAAAAAAAAGATATTGAGCCAGTGAATATGTACCTTAATCCTGTATTCAGTTTAAATATCTTTTAACATTATTTTGAGGATTTAACAATTAATTATTAAGATAAAAAAAACCCATGGTAAGCAGTGACTTGTATGCTGCAAGGTACATATCATTAATGTATTGCTTTTTAAATATCTTTGATAAAATAAATACCGAGAACTTGTGAGATGTTTATTTACCATAGACATGTACTAACTCAACTGATTGTGATTTTAGGAGGATGGGGAGAAGAAGGAAGAGAAACCGATGGATACAGAGACAGCACCCACAACACCTGTGCCAATACCTATAAACACATGTTCTTCCTCCTCTCCTGTCACAACACCTTACAAACTTCAGTACATCCCACCAGCAACCAACACAACAAAAGTGATACCGAAGGTCTGTATACAACATATAGTCAATGTTCTGTGAAAGCTTCTTTTGAAATTTATACCATATCTACTTTTATTTTTTAATACATTTATGTAGGCTTTGAGGAATTCCATTAAATGTTAACAAAGAAAACTTCGGAAAGAAGTTCAGATTTTATCAGTCTTCTTTGGCTGTTAAGTTCACCGGTTTCCTGTTAGTCCATTATGTATGATTTGGAAATATATAACACCTTTTGAAATACAATTAATAGCAGTTTTGTGTATAACTATCACCATGAATGATGGAGAGGAGTTGCTCAATAAAACCTAAATTGGTCGCTTATACAGAGTTATGTCCCTTTGTCCACTATAGCGCATGGTAGATACCTACAGCCATATCAGTTCTCATATAGAGTTTTGGCCCCTTTTGTGTCCCCAGAAAAAGGTATATGTGGGATCACAGTAACACAATGCTTTCTACTAAAAATGCTTAAAAGGAATAGCTTTTCAGATGAGAAGGTAAATTTTGTATATAGAAAGTCTGTTTCTTCATATTGTTATATGTTACTTAATACCATAACAGCAAAATCGATCTGGTTTTATAGGAACTGCGTGGTCGGGTCATACAGGATTATGATGAGGTGGCAGAAAGCAAAAAATGTTTTGTAGAAAAAGGCCAAAGAGTGTAAGTATTAAAAACAGCAAGATGTGATTGTAGGATGGCGGAGAGAGATTTCTCCAAGATGAAGTCTTAAGTCATCCATTTTTAGCTCACCTGGACCAAAGGTCCCGGTGAGCTTATGTGATGGCGCGTCGTCCGTCGTCCGTCGTCCGTCCGTCCATCCGTCAACATTTGCTACAAATCGCTACTAGTCAAAAAGCTCTTATTGGATTTTTACCAAATTTGGTCAGAAACATCCTTGGGGGAAGGGGATCAGATTTTGCATAAATGGTGACTCTGACCCCCAAGGGGCCAAAGGGGCGGGGCCCAATAGGGGAAATAGAGGTAATTCCTTTAAATCACTGCTTCTCATAAAGTTATGAATGGATTTGAACCCAATTTGGTCAGAAACATCCTTGGAGGAAGGAGAACAGATTTTGCTTAAATGGTGGCTCTGACCCCTGAGGGGCCAAAGGGGCGGGGCCCAATAGCAGAAATAAACGTAATTCATCTAAATCTCTACTAGTCATAAAGTGATGAATGCATGTTTTAAAAACTCTCAACTCTTGAGATCATTCAGACCTTAGAGAGTCTGGACTTCATTGTTTCTTTCAAGCAGTTGGGATCTTCACACTGTAACCATATACCGGTATAGCATTGTTTGAGATTTACAAATAAAACGAATTGAACATGAACATTATTTTAACATTTGGTCTAATCCAACCAGGTGAGCGATACAGGCCCCATGGGCCTCTTGTTCATGTTGATAATTGTGAGATTTTAAGGTAAACTCATGTAGGTATTTGAAGGTCACTGTGACATAAATGTTATGCTTTACTTCCATTAGACTTTGTGTTTCTTTGGCTAGGCTTTGTGTTCACCTCCATTTTAATAAAAACATGAATTTTTGCCTCCCACCTTACAGACATTTTCTGGTTGAAATCATATTGCCAGTTTTAACATTTTCATTTTACTCAATAAGGTACCTAAAAATATTGTGTTCCTCTGGTAAAATGAACTGGTTAATCATATTTGCCTCAATAAAACCTGAATTGCTTTGTGATATAATTGTATAATGTTCATGTATTTTTTGTTGCAGACCATGTGTATTGATCTTTGATTCACTGGCTGGCCCAAACAAAGCTAGAATTGTCACAATTCTGAAAGAGTAAGTTTTGTCATTGCCTGTTTATACTTGTTAGTGTCCCACATCTACGGTTGTCCATTATTGATCACCTTGGTTGTCAGGTCATCCACACTTATGATAGCAGAAATTATTTCAGAATCAGCAAGTCTAAAGATTACTAAGTTTCACATGGAAACAACAAAGATGAAGGAGGTTTGCCTTGTACATTATGTATTTTCAGTTTGAAAATCAGTCATAGAAATTATCCTGAACTTGCATTATGACAGGAAAGTTTGTACTGTTCAGAAGATTGTCAAAATATTGTTGAATCTATAAGAGGGTATATCTTAACTTTGTGAATGTTAAAATATTGTTGAATTTGTTAGAGAGTATATCGTAACTGAGAAATAAATAGATTGTAATGTTAATAACTTATATGGTTTTATGTAAATTGTACCAAGATTATGTTTTCTGGACTTTCAAAAGTTTGGGCTTTATCTTTGAACTTAATGGCTCCAAAACACAGAGCCTCACTTTCATACATAAGAGTGTTTAAAGCTTTTGAGATTGATTTTTCACTAAAATCAGGAATCATTTCAATATTGCTTGGCTGTACTTCAGGTACCTACAGGTGGAGTGGAACTTGAAAAAAGAAACTTCATTTAACCTGAAGGAGCGGATACGAGGTAGCACACCCCGAGTCCCCCAGCAAACTAACTACAGCGACTGTGGAATATATGTGTTGCAATATGTACAGAGCTTCTTTGAGGTATTTACATACAATTAAGTGGAAAGGAATCTCCTTTAAACCTAAGGTTACTGATATTGGGAAAGCCATTTTGTAAACATGCTTACCAGACTTTGTTCAATAATTTATTTCTCTGTTATCTGAAATTTTGATTTACTACATACTAGAGCTGTGGCAGATAAGGACTGCACCATTTATGGTTTGTAAATTATGATCTATATATATTTAGACCTTCTGTTTCATATCATTATTGATAGTACTCAAAGATAGGCAAAAAAATGCCAAAAAAGACTGATAATACAGCACAAAAGTTGGTACCATCATAGTTACTGGTTGGCCTGCTGAAATTCAAATGCAATCATGTTAGAACTTTTCAATATAAGTACAATAATAAGTTGAATATTTAATGAAATGTAGCTTCAGTCATAATCCCAATTAACAGTAATGTAATATTGTGAGCTTTATTTACTGAGGATTTTGAAATTTTTCTGACCCATAATGTATGTAAGATACTAATGATCTTTCCTGTAGTAATTATGTTCTTGTGAGAGACTTCTACATCGCTTCTAAAATGGTAACCGTATGAAAAAGAATTTTGTCTGTTTTCAGGACCCTTTGGTGGACTACTCATTTCCAATCAAGTGTTTACAAAACTGGTTCACTGAGGAGAGAATGAAAAAGAAACGAGAAGAGATTAAAAACTTAGTGTTAACAATAAAAGAAAAAAATGACACCGAGTTGCTTAAAAAGCTACAGCATTTGCAACAACTGAAACAGCAACAGTTGCTGCAACAACAGACAGAAAACGACCAGGCACCTGAGGAAGGAAAAGAAAAAGATAGTGAACAGTCCTGACAAAGGCTGTGATGTTGTGTGTGAGAGTGGACAGACATAAACATTCAGGGATCATTACACTTCATCATCTACAATCTGTTACCAAGACAACAGGTGTCGTACCAATACAGCTGTTACTGAGGCACAAAATGTCATTACCACTTGTTACAGGTTCTGGTCATCCATGTGTCAGGATGGTCTTAAACTGATGATATGGTGATAAATTGGGTTTAAAGGGAAAAAACCATTCCATCCACATCCACTATTATGTGTCGCAATCAGATTTATGTGATGTTAAACATTTAAATTTGAATACTACCAGTGAGAGACTATGCTTTCACTGTTGTGCTCTGTATTGCAATAAGATTTTGTTTAATGCCAAAAGTTTCTGATTGATTACTACGTATATACCAGCCTTACTGTAGTTCTTGTTTCAATGTATACCAAACACCTGATCTTGTAATATCTTTAGTGCTGTGTGACCAATTGTTTACTCCAATACAATTCACATATTTCTTTGTTGTTAAAAAATCATGAAATTAAACATGATTTATAATAAGTGTTCTTAAGTTCTAAATAGAATGAATTATCCTGCTGAAGTCTCTTCAATCAGTTTTCAACTATCAACCAAACATTTAGTCTTGTTTATTTTAATCTCTGCTGATAATATTACTATACAATTTTATTTGCATTTTGCATACATAAGGTTGTATTACCATGGTAATTAACACTACTGTTTAATTAGTCCTCTGTGTCACTACTAATATATCCATCTGTTCACGTAAATCAAATTCCAGAATTTAAGATATTCATCTTAGATTTAATGATACAGAAATTACATTTATTTCATTTTGTTGATAAAAAATATATTTTTGCATATAACAGATTCTTTTTTATACACTTTTTGCAAACTCAAATAAATATTTAGCAAGAAATTGTTGAGCTAGAGTATAGCTTGTAATCATTAGTCGTGGGAGTTGAGGACAGTACTTCATGTACTGGTTGTTTCATGGTAAAGGATGTCAGGTTATTTTGAATATTGCAAAACAAATTGGTCAAAACAAGCAAAGAATGAAGTGTTTTAGTTGTAAATGATATTGATTATATGGTGAATACACTTAAATTGATGGTTATATTAAGAGCTGTAATTTTCATTTCCAACTTTTCTTAACATTTGAATGATATGGTTGAAATTGGTCCAAATGAGAAACTTGTGACTAGGTATTAGATAGCATTAGGAGAATGTGATTGAAAGTTTCATTATTCTTCAGTATTATAACATCTTAAATTTTAAATTTATATTTTATTAGGTCACCCGAGACTAAGTGACCTATTCTAATCACCTTTTGTCTGTCATCGTTGCGTCGTAAACAATTTACATTTTCAACTTTATCTCAACGACCAAGAGGCCTAGATACCTGATATTGGGCCTAAAGCATGCTGGAATGAATGGCTATCAAGATTGTTCAAATGTTCAAATGAATGACCTTGACCTTCATTCATGGTCACAGGGTTAAATATGTTGAAATCTTTAAATGACTTCTTCTCTTATAGGGTCTATAGTTTGCTGTGGTGAAGGGCTATCAAGATTGTTCAAATGAATGACTTTGATCTTCATTCAAGGCCAAAGGGGCCAAATATGCTAAAATCTTTAATGACTTCTCATATTGGGCCTATAGCATGTGGGGTGAAGGCCTATCAAGATGTTCAAATGAATGACCTTGATCTTCATTCAAGGTCAAATATGCTAAAATCTTTAAATTACTTCTCACTAAGCAAGAGGTCCAGAGATCTGATATTGGGCCTTTAGCATGCTGGAGTGAATGACAATGACATCAAATTCAAGGTCACAGGAATCAAATCTGCCAAAATAAATAAAAACTCAGGAGACCGTTAAGGCCCATTAGCCTCTTGTGTTTCTTAGAAAATTTTGGAGAAAAGAACATATCTTTCATTTACGATGTAGTGGTACAAAACTATCATTATATTTTATTAACAGCATTATATTCCTAGATGGAAACTGTGATTGCTATAAAATTGTAAATCAAGTTGAGTCGACATATATTAAAACATCATTAATTAGGGTCATTACCTCTTGTATTTATGTGTGGATATTTGTCAGATTTCTGTTCCTCAAATGACATTGTAGAGGTTGCCTGTAACATTTGTACCATTTAATTTATTAACTGTATTGATTTTCATTTAAAAAAAATTCATACATCTTCATTTAATTATCAGCACATGCATTTCAGTGAATTTACACCAGCTGCCAGTTTTTATGTTTTCTATAAAAACAATATTAATATTCCAGCCTATTATTAGAACCTGATCATGGGTTAGTTACAGAAGAGAGATCAATACATACAAAAGAGAGATCAATACATACAGAAGAGAGATCAATACATACAGAAGAGAGATCCATACATACAAAAGAGAGATCAATACATACAAAAGAGAGATCAATACATTCGGAAGAGAGATCAACAATTTCACTGTGATGATGGATTTCATCTCTATTTAATAGTATTGCTTTATAAGGAATGCAATGATAGGAATAACAAGAACTTGTCAGTAAGTACTAGGGAGAGGAATAACAAGAACTTGTCAGTAAGTACTAGGGAGAGGAATAACAAGAACTTGTCAGTAGGTACTAGGGAGAGGAATAACAAGAACTTGTCAGTAGGTACTAGGGAGAGGAATAACAAGAACTTGTCAGTAAGTACTAGGGAGAGGAATAACAAGAACTTGTCAGTAAGTACTAGGGAGAGGAATAACAAGAACTTGTCAGTAAGTACTAGGGAGAGGAATAACAAGAACTTGTCAGTAAGTACTAGGGAGAGGAATAACAAGAACTTGTCAGTAAGTACTAGGGAGAGGAATAACAAGAACTTGTCAGTAAGTACTAGGGAGATAAAACCAGATTGACTTACATTGTGGCTTGTTTATAGATTTTCAAGAAGGAATTAATGATCTTTCCTTCTTTTTGAAATAATAATAATAAAGTAGGTGTTAAGTTTTTTAGACTAATAGGTACAGGAGGTTGAGATATGGTGCTGTCTGCAGGGTGATAAAATGGAATCAATGTGTATTTTTGTATGTGGTGAAGAAAGCTGTAATGAAGAATCTGTTATACCGGTAGTAATTTCTTGTCTGTGTTAAGTTACTCGCCCAGATTCACTGTTTAAAAATACATGCTTGTGTTGTTACTTGTTCAAACAAATATGTCATTGCTGATTTAGGCAATATGGTTGCATCCAGATAAAGCTAATAACTCTTATGTGCCTGAATTTTATTTCACTTTAAAATATGAGGAAAAATGCTGAAAGGTCCGTATCTGGTTGATTCAGCCTATTTGAAGTAATAGCAGTTTTCTAGACTAATAGATACAGAAGGTCGAGTTTTGGCAATGGCTGGTGGTATCTCATACTTATGAATCTGAACTGCAGTTCTGAATTTTATATAAGAAAATGAGTATTAGAATCTGAGTTTTAGAATGGATGAAAGACTTGCCTTGTCTGGATGGAGAGATCTGAGAATGGGGTGTAACTGGAATAATTTGCAAAAAGTGTGCTATGACTATTCTGAGAGGCAGTGTACATATGTAAAATAATACAGGAATACATAACATTGTTGATAAATGATTATGTATTTTTAAAGTTTTGCACACTGATTTCAAAATATTTTCATTTTAAACATGATCATTACAAAGAAGAATAAAACTGTGATTTTATTGTGTTGTATATTGTGTCAGCTTTCACATTTTTGGCTCACTTGATCCAAAGGACCAAGATGAGCTAAAGCCATACCATGGCATCCGGCGTCTGTCCGTCTGTCAAATTGACTTCTTCTGCATAACGCTGTTTAGAATTAAACAAAATTAGACTGGAAGCACCTCTTAGTGGTTGACATTAAAAATTGTACAAATGATGACCCGGGTTGACTCCCCAGGGACCTAAATGGTGCCAGTTTGGCTATATTGATATAGTAGAACAACTTCACTTAGAACAAACTAAGCAATGGATGTCGCTCATATTTGACTGGTAGCATCCTTTGGGGTAGGGATTCAAAATTGTACAAATGGTGGGGCTGACCTCTCAGGAGCCGGAGGGGTGGGGCCAAAAGGGGGTCGATTTGGCTAATTGATATATATAAAACTTCTTCTTTGCAACTAAGCAATGAATATTGCTCATATTTGTCTGATAACAGTATTATTGGATGTGGATTCAAAATTGTACAAATTATGGAGATAACCAGTTGAGATCCCACCCCTTAACCACATACAGCAAGGTTAGACATCAACAAATAAAGCTATTAATGAATTGTACATGGCATTTTTTTTTGATGATTGGTCAAATCATCCAGATGGGTGTTACAGGGCCTATTGGCCTCTTGTTTTATACAATACACATATACATAGTCATGCAACTTTAAAGTTGATCTTTTTGTGGCTGCCAACATGAATAGTTCCAAGTGTAGGCTTGGTGTATTCATTTCTGCAAATATTATAGCCCTAGATTCCAGCATATTCCTGGACCATATCATCCCTGCTTGCTCACTTGCTAAAATCAAGCACATTTGACCTTTAAAGTAAGTCAAGATTGTTATTATGATCCTGGGCCTCTTGGTTTTTGAGAATTATTTTTTATATTAGCACATCTGACCCCTGTGACCTTTAAAGTCCATCAAGGTTACAAGATGGTGATTTCAAATGTAATAGATAAGGTACGACTATGTAGTGAAATATCTCTTCCATTTTCTATAATAAGGCATAGAAAATTCAGTTTTTACCAACACTCTCTTTGGATGAAAACTACTTTATTAAATGATAAAGAAAAATCCAGTTTGTAGGTGCAGCATTCACTTTAAAAAAAAAAAAGTGTATACAAAATCAGGATAATACTACAAGAACATTATTTTGATACTGCAAATAAATTTATTTTCAAACGGACTTCATTTCTTAAATACTATTCAAGGTCTATTAGCATATATGTACATACATGTATATATAGAAAGCGCACAGTAAACGGGGAATGTTTCAATATCAGGGTCTAATGCAAACTTGGCTAATATGCAGTGATGGAAAGTCTACAAAAGTATACATTTACTTCTAGCCCAAAAAGTAAACAAATATTTTGTTCAGTTTGCCAGACTAGGTTCAAGTCATCATGATGCCATGGACTGTTAACATGTAAAAATATTTTTGTAAACCAAAATTTTTTACACTTCCTACTTTCAACAAGAAGTTTAAAACAATATTTCATTCAATTGACTTAAATGTGTTCCTCATCAAGCTCTTTCATGAACACATAATCCTTCATTGAAGATGGGATGGGGAGTTCAGAAAGTCCATGGTAAAACTGTAGACCAAGATGGTGCCTAATCCACTTTCGACAAATTTGTTTCAAGGTCATGGTGGAATCCTGAGCATGATCGAGCCAGTCTTCAATATCCTTCCAATCCTCAAACATCTCCTTGATGTCCTGGTGTTGCAGGTAGCTTTTCAGATGGTGGCGATCATAACCAGTCATAATGAACAGTTTTAGGACTGGGAATAGACCTAGTGTTAAAGCTAAGAAGGTAGGACAGCATTCAGCATCCACAAAACTGGCACATTGGAAACTATCGGCAAGTGAGTTTGCCTTCAGAAGGAGCCGAACCACTTCAATTCGTTTATTTTTTATGGCATACCATAAGGGGGTACGCTTATGTTTGTCGTACATATTCACGTCTCCTCCAGCTATCACAAGGTCATTGATACACTCTGAATGACCTTTATATGCTAGGATATGCAGAGCGGTCTTTTTGACAGAAGCGTTTGCTATGTTGACATCACAGTTTGCTTTACAAAGAGCTTTCACAACATTGTCAAACCCCTCCGTGGCAGCCATTAGGAGTGGAGTAATGTTTTCCTTGTCTGTAAGGTTGGGGTTTGCTCCTGCTCTAAGTAACATGTCAACACCCATTGCTTTGTGGCTGCTGTAATGAAGAGCTGAACATCCCTCTTTGTTCTGAATATTTACATCACACCCAGCTGCAATCAAAAGCTGCATGATTGTGTGATGATTTTTTCTACTCCCTAAAATCAATGGGGTGTTTCCACTGGAGTTTTTTGTATTGACCTTTGCGCCGTTGTTTATTAGAATAATCATGCATTCTTCAAGTCCATGTTGTGCTGCTACATGGATTGGCCGATTGTTGCTGCCTCCAATTGTGTTAACATCTGCTTTTGCTGAGATCAGCTGTTGTAAAGCTTCAGGTTTGTTTTTTTGAACTGCCAGATACAATGCTGTGTTTTCACTGCCGTCCTTCGTTTCTATGTCAACAATGTTTGTTGCAATGATACATTCAAGGCAGTTAGTGTGACCTAGTTTAGCTGCCTGTAGAAATCCAAGTTCAAGGTCATGGTGATTCACTGACTGGGGCACTTTCACCAAAGCCTTGAGGATTCTTATATTGTCACTCGTAACTGCACTCAGCACACTGTTGGTAACAAAGGAAAAACGTTAATGGTACAGAAAAAAACTCGTAACAAAACATCAAATAATTAGCATGCTATAATAGCAAAATGCACACATATAAATTTCAAAAGTTGAACAACACAATTTATAATTTCAAATATATCATTCAAACTGATGTATAAGCAAACAGGTAACAACATTAAAGACTTTTTTTTTTTAAAGATATACATAAATTATTATGTATGTTTATCTATATTACAGCTATGGTGAAAACAAATCTGCTATAACACTTCAAAAATAATACAGTAAAAATATTCCTTGAAGGAAATAATTCATTTGACCATATATATAAATATATGTCCCTGGCAAATCTGAAAGACTAAGAAATGAGTTCACTTTAGGCATAAATTTGTACATAAGTCTTTATAACTGAATGTTATAGTGCCAGTATTAAGCATTTAAAGCAAATTTTGCGGCATAGCTGTATAATATTCTTTTGGCTCCGGATATGATGCGACAGATGGCGTTACTGGTCAAGATGAAGTATGTGATTGGTCAACGTAGCGGTAAATGCAAAATGCAGATATGCAGTTAAGAAGAAACAAAGTTAAGATTGAATGCAAGCTGAATAAGTGGATGTATGTTTTCAAATGACACATTAATACAATTACATTCCTGATTCATTATCACCAAAAATGATTCAAACTGATATAATTTTGTTATCCGTGCTGAAACACATTAGTTCGTTAATTTATTTCACCAGCAGTTTAACACTATAACCACCAGCATTAAAACTATGCAGTTTATCTTTTAAAAGATATTTCTTGTTTTGTTCTCATTATTTCCCGTCTCTCATTTTTTTCCAGTTCAAGGCTAATCCTCCTTAACATTTTGTTTATCTCGGGTGAAGGGAGGTGAAAGAATATACATTCTACTCCAAATTTGGCATTTGCGAAATCAATTAATACTTATCAAAACACGTGAAAGGTAAGATAACATCAGGCTGAAAACAATGAAGCGTAAGAGTATCCTTAATAAAAGGGACTGCATGCTGTCTCCAAGCTGCACGTGGTCCTGTCACCACCGACTGGGTCATTTTATGGTGCGGTTCAAACGTCTTGACCGATTGGCCCACAGTTGTTGTTCAATTTATGAAAATTAGGATGGGCCTTGTGGTTTTCTGCTGCTTTCAGATCAATCTCGACGAAGATTTTCAAGGCCAGCATATAACATCTTAGGTCCTTCAAGAGATTTTAGCCTTAAATATGTCACGTTAAAAAAGTATCTACGAAGCGGCCACATAAACGAGGGCCCCCGTTGTTGGTGTTGACATTAGCCTCTCAGCTCAGAACAACATGTAACTCAAGACACACACAAATATATACATTTATCAAGGGCTCGGAACAACTCATAACCCTGTTGGAATGGATACAGATGCTGCAAAATACAAATATATAAGGTGATGTTACGGTAAATACCGGTAGCAGTGTGTACACAGCATCATGCATTGGGTGAGTGATACGACTAGGTACACGTGGATTACACGTTCTGAACCATAAGTAAACATACCTTGCCATTGTTTAATTGGTACTGAACCCCCTTTCTCCTCCTTCCCGAGTAATCTCGGAACGTATTTCCTGTGATGAAATATGATACTGCATGTGCATAACACTCTAGAAGGAGGAGATAACTCTGCTTAGCCTGACAGCAATGTCTGAACTTCGCCGATATCATTATGATTGCAGTCGTCAGATCAAAGGATTGATTGCAGTTGACCCTAGGAGGTGGCATATGATAGGAGGTGCAGTTAAAAAATCTTTTTTTTTTCTTTCTTTTTATAATGTGATATCAAATCAGCTCAGCTACTTATTTAAGGTAGAGGGCAGACCTGAAGTCCGTCCCAGTTTGAACCGTGTTCTTTCCAATGTGCCATATGTTTGAAAAATAAGTTCAGTATCAAAAAAAAAATAACAACAACAAAAAAAATACCCAGCTACAACAAAAACACTTCTGTAGCCACCCCAACCCCAAGAAACTATCACAACGATAGTAGCACTGTATGATAATGTAACATTCAATAAGTGTTCTGTAGAAGTTGTCTCTCTTTAGTTTTCATACAGTTGATTTAACCCAAAAGGTGCAAATTGGGTCTATTTTAGCTGGAAAACTACCTTTGAGATGAATTTTGCAGTATTGTTGTGGAAAATGCCTTATGTTGTTCAATTTTGTGATAACTTTTTCCAAGAATTAGATATCAAATCAGAATGATAACTTACCATTGTAGACAGTATGCCAGGTCCTAGTTATACAGAGTATGGTTAACTTACTACAGTAGACAGTATACCAGGTCCTAGTTATACAAAGTATGGTTAACTTACAACTGTAGACAGTATACCAGGTCCTAGTTATACAGAGGATGGTTAACTTACTACAGTAGACAGAATACCAGGTCCTAGTTATACAAAGTATGGTTAACTTACAACTGTAGACAGTATACCAGGTCCTAGTTATACAGAGTATGGTTAACTTACTATTGAAGACAGTATACCAGATCCTAGTTATACAAAGTATGGTTAACTTACCACAGTAGACAGTATACCAGATCCTAGTTATACAGAGTATGGTTAACTTACTATTGTAGACAGTATACCAGGTCCTAGTTATACAAAGTATGGTTAAATTACTACTGTAGACAGTATACCAGGTCCTAGTTATACAAAGTATGGTTAACTTACCACAGTAGACAGTATACCAGGTCCTAGTTATACAAAGAATGGTTAACTTACCATAGTAGACAGTATACCAGATCCTAGTTATACAAAGTATGGTTAACTTACCACTGTAGACAGTATACCAGGTCCTAGTTATACAAAGTATGGTTAACTTACAACTGTAGACAGTATACCAGGTCCTAGTTATACAAAGTATGGTTAACTTACCACAGTAGACAGAATACCAGGTCCTAGTTATACAGAGTATGGTTAACTTACTATTGTAGACAGAATACCAGGTCCTAGTTATACAAAGTATGGTTAACTTACTATTGTAGGCAGTATACCAGTCCTAGTTATACAGAGTATGGTTAACTTACCACTAGACAGTATACCAGGTCCTAGTTATACAAAGTATGGTTAACTTACTACTGTAGACAGTATACCAGGTCCTAGTTATACAAAGTATGGTTAACTTACAACTGTAGACAGTATACCAGGTCCTAGTTATACAAAGTATGGTTAACTTACTATTGTAGACAGTATACCAGGTCCTAGTTATACAGAGTATGGTTAACTTACTACTGTAGACAGTATACCAGGTCCTAGTTATACAAAGTATGGTTAACTTACTATTGTAGATACAATACCAGGTCCTAGTTATACAAAGTATGGTTAACTTACTATTGTAGAGAGAATACCAGGTCCTAGTTATACAAAGTATGGTTAACTTTCCAGAGTAGACAGAATACCAGGTCCTAGTTATACAAAGTATGGTTAACTTACCACAGTATACCAGGTCCTAGTTATACAGAGTATGGTTAACTTACCACAGTATACCAGGTCCTAGTTATACAAAGTATGGTTAACTTACCACAGTAGACAGTATACCAGGTCCTAGTTATACAAAGTATGGTTAATTTACCACAGTAGACAGAATACCAGGTCCTAGTTATACAAAGTATGGTTAACTTACCACAATAGACAGTATACCAGGTCCTAGTTATACAAAGTATGGTTAACTTACTACTGTAGACAGAATACCAGGTCCTAGTTATACAAAGTATGGTTAACTTACTATTGTAGACAGAATACCAAGTCCTAGTTATACAGAGTATGGTTAACTTACCACAGTAGACAGTATACCAGGTCCTAGTTATGCAAAGTATGGTTAACTTACTATTTTAGACAGAATACCAGGTCCTAGTTATACAGAGTATGGTTAACTTACTATTGTAGACAGCAGAATACCAGGTCCTAGTTATACATAGTATGGTTAACTTACTATTGTAGACAGTATACCAGGTCCTAGTTATACAAAGTATGGTTAACTTACCACTGTGTAGACAGTATACCAGGTCCTAGTTATACAAAGTATGGTTAACTTACCACAGTAGACAGAATACCAAGTCCTAGTTATACAGAGTATTGTTAACTTACTATTGTAGACAGTATACCAGGTCCTAGTTATACAAAGTATGGTTAACTTACAACTGTAGACAGAATACCAGGTCCTAGTTATACAAAGTATGGTTAACTTACCACTGTAGACAGAATACCAGGTCCTAGTTATACAAAGTATGGTTAACTTACCACAGTAGACAGTATACCAGGTCCTAGTTATACAGAGTATGGTTAACTTACCACAGTAGACAGTATACCAGGTCCTAATTATACAAAGTATGGTTAACTTACCACTGTAGACAGTATACCAGGTCCTAGTTATACAGAGTATGGTTAACTTACCACAGTATACCAGGTCCTAGTTATACAAAGTATGGTTAACTTACCACAGTAGACAGTATACCAGGTCCTAGTTATACAAAGTATGGTTAACTTACTATTGTAGACAGAATACCAGGTCCTAGTTATACAAAGTATGGCTAACTTACTATTGTAGACAGAATACCAGGTCCTAGTTATACAAAGTATGGTTAACTTACCACAGTAGACAGTATACCAGGTCCTAGTTATACAAAGTATGGCTAACTTACTATTGTAGACAGAATACCAGGTCCTAGTTATACATAGTATGGTTAACTTACTATTGTAGACAGAATACCAGGTCCTAGTTATACAAAGTATGGCTAACTTACTATTGTAGACAGAATACCAGGTCCTAGTTATACAGAGTATGGTTAACTTACAACTGTAGACAGAATACCAGGTCCTAGTTATACAAAGTATGGCTAACTTACTATTGTAGACAGTATACCAGGTCCTAGTTATACATAGTATGGTTAACTTACTATTGTAGACAGTATACCAGGTCCTAGTTATACAAAGTATGGTTAACTTACTATTGTAGACAGTATACCAGGTCCTAGTTATACAGAGTATGGTTAACTTACTATTGTAGACAGAATACCAGGTCCTAGTTATACATAGTATGGTTAACTTACTATTGTAGACAGAATACCAGGTCCTAGTTATACAAAGTATGGTTAACTTACTATTGTAGACAGTATACCAGGTCCTAGTTATACATAGTATGGTTAACTTACTATTGTAGATAGTATACCAGGTCCTAGTTATACATAGTATGGTTAACTTACTATTGTAGACAGAATACCAGGTCCTAGTTATACATAGTATGGTTAACTTACTATTGTAGACAGAATACCAGGTCCTAGTTATACAAAGTATGGTTAACTTACTATTGTAGACAGTATACCAGGTCCTAGTTATACATAGTATGGTTAACTTACTATTGTAGACAGTATACCAGGTCCTAGTTATACATAGTATGGTTAACTTACTATTGTAGACAGAATACCAGGTCCTAGTTATACAAAGTATGGTTAACTTACTATTGTAGACAGTATACCAGGTCCTAGTTATACATAGTATGGTTAACTTACTATTGTAGACAGTATACCAGGTCCTAGTTATACAGAGTATGGTTAACTTACTACAGTAGACAGAATACCAGGTCCTAGTTATACAAAGTATGGTTAACTTACTATTGTAGACAGAATACCAGGTCCTAGTTATACAGAGTATGGTTAACTTACTATTGTAGACATAATACCAGGTCCTAGTTATACAAAGTATGGTTAACTTACTACAGTAGACAGAATACCAGGTCCTAGTTATACAAAGTATGGTTAACTTACTACAGTAGACAGAATACCAGGTCCTAGTTATACAAAGTATGGTTATCTTACTACTGTAGACAGAATACTAGGTCCTAGTTATACAAAGTATGGTTAACTTACTACTGTAGACAGAATACTAGGTCCTAGTTATACAAAGTATGGTTAACTTACTATTGTAGACAGAATACTAGGTCCCAGTTATACAGAGTATGGTTAACTTACTATTGTAGACAGAATACCAGGTCCTAGTTATACAGAGTATGGTTAACTTACTATTGTAGACAGAATACCAGGTCCTAGTTATACAAAGTATGGTTAACTTACTACAGTAGACAGATTACCAGGTCCTAGTTATACAAAGTATGGTTAACTTACTACAGTAGACAGAATACCAGGTCCTAGTTATACAAAGTATGGTTATCTTACTACTGTAGACAGAATACTAGGTCCTAGTTATACAAAGTATGGTTAACTTACTACTGTAGACAGAATACTAGGTCCTAGTTATACAAAGTATGGTTAACTTACTATTGTAGACAGAATACTAGGTCCTAGTTATACAAAGTATGGTTAACTTACCACAGTAGACAGAATACTAGGTCCTAGTTATACAAAGTATGGTTAACTTACTATTGTAGACAGTATACCAGGTCCTAGTTATACAAAGTATGGTTAACTTACCACAGTAGACAGTATACCAGGTCCTAGTTATACAAAGTATGGTTATCTTACTACTGTAGACAGAATACTAGGTCCTAGTTATACAAAGTATGGTTAACTTACTACTGTAGACAGAATACTAGGTCCTAGTTATACAAAGTATGGTTAACTTACTATTGTAGACAGAATACTAGGTCCCAGTTATACAAAGTATGGTTAACTTGCCTCACAGAACACCAGATTAAATTGAACTGATATGCCAGTGGCAAGCTAGCTTAATAAGAGTATGAAAATTGAAGACTGACAGTTGCATTTTGCCATTTTAGTTACATGAGATAATGCTGTCACCCCGGCAACCATGTCGGCATTGGCATCCCACCCCAAAACTATAATTTTTTTGAAAAGCTGAATAAGACCATAAACTATACAGTTTGGTTTATAAATTACACGAAGTTGATAGGGATTTTTTTGTGTGTTTTTTTTCAAATTACCATGTTTTGGACTTTTTTTGCATCAAATCCCATTAAATTTTTTCAAAGATTTCTAAGTCCGTAAGTATATCTCCATGCCCTTCTAGAGCATTAGGTGTATATAATCATATAGGTCTAGTTATGATGGAGTGTTGGACAATTTTTGAATTTTTCTGAATTTTTTCATATTTTGGATTTAATTGTTTATCAAGTCTAAGTTTGTTGAGATAACTTTTAGAATTTGAATCAAGTTCATAAAAATGTCTTATGTTTGTGTATCAGATGCATTAATTTGGCTTTAAGAATTTATATCCAAATTAGTTACCTAAATTGTAGTATTAAGCATTTTGCGGTGGGTTCCACTGGTGTACTTCACAATCATTTATTGCATTTCTATAAATTTTCTTGTGTTTGGTGAATTTTGTAAAAGAGAAAACATACAGCTGTAATTTTAGAAAAGCAAGTGATCCATTATCTGTCCTTAAATGACTTGACTTGTTAGCCTAGATCACATGGCAATGTTATTTTGAATATGAATTATTTAATTTGACAGGTTAATTAGAAAATTTGTTTTTTTCTTTTAAATGTGATCTCTATTATTTTGTGTTGATATTTCTACAGATTTATTCAGATTTCATCAAAATCGCTGTTTGCCGTATGTTGCTTTTCAACAGCATATCACTCGAAGAACTCTTGATATTGTTGAAGTCTTTGATTTTGGGTGGTGCATATATCATATATTGAAGTTTGATTATTGTATAAGCTATTGTCTGGCTGTGAATATATCAGAGGTGTTGCCAATATTTATTTAAATGGCTTTAAATTTAACATGAAGAGCAAACCTGAATCACAAATCCAAGTTGAGAACCATATGGTAAATTCATATTGTAATTATCAAAGAATAAATTAAAAGTTTAAAAAGCCTCAGCATTACCAAACAAAAGTGAAGTAAGGTTTAAGGAAGTTTAGAGACATTTATTGGATTTAAACTATAAATGCCATATGGATGTCATCTAATTTACAAAAGATTTTATACAGATATTTGATAAATAATTGAAAAAGTGTTAAAAAACAACAAAATGTAAATGAATAAATTTTATTGGGAAAGGAGGTAGAAATATAAATCTGATACCTCAAAGTACTAAAAACCAGGAAATGGAAGTGATACGTATATGTATTGCATTACGGTCATTCCACCAGCTGATCATCAATACAAAATGACATGGACGCTCGATCAGGAACGTTAAGCTGTGGCCATTGTAATCTTTTGTGTTATATGAAGAGTTAATGTTTTTTTAGTTTTTATTTCTAAAGCTCACAATCGTTACACACCATGTGTTGCTAAAAATTTTGCTTTTTCTCCTTTAGATTGATGTACACCATTGTTTATCTTCATGAAAGGTTGTAATCATACCTGTGCAAGCTGTGTTGATTTCATTTTGAAATCTTATCACATGAACAGGTAAATTAGCTGCTGCATCAAAATACTGTGTCCTTGACTTGAAATTTGAAATGTAAGATATAGAAACAATGCTATTATTGATCATCAGTGTGGCATATTTGTGGGAAATAAAATCTATTTTTTGACAATATACTATAGCATTTCCTCATTGACATCTTAATTGTGAAAGTGTCGACAGATGGGGTGCCAGGGCACTGTTTATTGATATGATATAGAATGTTCTTATGTAGCTGTTTAGTGATGTACAGTGTATGGTCTGGTCTTAGTTTTAAGTGACAAGCAGGTTTCATCCACATCCCTAATTAAAAATTTTCCGTATGAATGCACTATTGGATTAAAGGGAAAAATCATCTTAAATTCTGTAGTGCTTTCTTATTGGAAATTTTGAGTTAAGGAATGTTGATTAAACTTTTTCAAAGTTTCATATCTCTTATGACAATGTTTAGATTAAATATTAAACAACATGAATCTCCTGTGGGTGGGCTAATATATCAGAGGGGTCAATGTTTAAACAAAAAAACAATTGTGAGAAAGTTGTACTGACGAGATCAATGACCTGTGGCTACCAATAGTTGCTTGATGGAATTAAGGGCCATCAATTTTGTTCAAACATGTGATCTGGACTGCTGAGGCCAATGGGCCAAACATTTAGAAAAAAAGATAAAAACTCGAGAAAATCAAGAAGTCTAAGGTCTGGATATTTGGCCAGTATCTTGATGGGATAAGAGCAATAAAGTTTGTTGAAATGAATGACCTTGGCCTACTTCCAAGGTCACCATGGTTAGGTGTGTAAATAGAGTCGTGATATCAGCTAGAGGTATACTGGGATTAAAGAAATTTAAAAGAGAATTACTCTGATCAATTTTCGAAGTCATAGCTGTATAAATTGTTAAAATGTTGAAACAAGTTCTAGTGAACAACCAAGAATCCCATTGTCATAATACAAATGTATCTAGCCTGATGCAGGTTGAGATGAATTGATATCAACTTTGAAGAATTTGACCAACCTTTAGTGTTAAAGAAGGTCCGCTTTCATGGTTGTTGGTGTAAAAATATTAAGATCTGTGAGCTAACTTCTTGTGAGTAGCCAATCTATGGACATTGATATATGGCCAATACATAGTCTGGATGTAGTGTTATAAAGTTTATTTAAATTTATAACTTTGACCGATTTTTTAAGGTCATGGGGATAGAATATGTTGAAATGTTATAAAAAAATTCTTTTATCTGCCTAAAAGGACATGCTTGGTAATAATCCCTCTCAATTGTCTATTGCAGATCAGTGAAATGCTATCAAGCATTATAGTCATGCAGTAATCCATACCCTACTCGGAGTGGAAGTTTTGTGTTCAGGCTGATTACAGGATAAATCTCATACAATCAGTGCAAAAACTTTTCTGAGGTACAACGTATTTACAATAGAGAACTTCATTTTAGCTTCATTTAAGCAGGATGTATTGATTAAACACTGACTGCATATTTCAATTTAACATAAATTATTTAAATCTTACATTATGGATAAAAATCAAATTCAAAATTTACATTTCAAAGAAAATAATTGGCTGATCCAAGTTAAACTCACTTTTAAAAGACACTTAATTTCTTTCCTCCGAGTCTTTGTAACTTGATATTACAGTGTTTAGATTAATCAAAGATTATACAAATGTTGTTTTTTTTGATGAAATAAAGATATAAAAATGCAGCTTGTGCTTCTTTAATAATTCTGCATGATACAAACTTGATCATGATACGAAGTAAAGAAAATGAAAGCCTGTGATGATAGATTTTGGTACTGAATGACAGCAGAAACACTTGATGTAATGTTTAATTTTTCTTGTGCAGTCTGAAGGAGGCCACCTGGGCTGTACTTGATAGCGATAAGAATATCGGGAAAACAATCATGAACACCAGACATAGATGGTAAGAGAAAAGAAAATGTGATACTGAATTAATAAATATTAGCGAAAAAATCATATTGTTATGTGTACATTCCTGCCATACGCTGAGTGGTGAAATGTTGATAAATATTTCCGAGGGCTTTGATCCGATGGCAAACACATTCGCTGGTTAGATTGTCTACGTTATGATTATTGCAAGTCGTAGGCATGTACATTGGCAGGTGTGCCTAAAGAAGAAAAATAGTTTGCCCGAAGAATGGTCGTTAGGATTAATGGAGGAATTAGTTGCAGGGATCTGAGTTGTTTCTAAATATCTGCTCACCATTCACAGTGGCAGTCCCTATAAAGTCAGATATGTATAATAGTTACACTTTCAATTCGGGCTATTTTAACGCCTCTTGATTTTCACTCCGCCATTAATCAATTTGTCTTGTTGACCTGTTACTGATTTGAGTAAACAAATTCAAAGAAAGTAAGTCGAAATTTAGACGTGCGAGTGGGAACATTTTTTCCGCTGGGGTTTGGAGCATAGTTACTTGGACCCCTTCCAGTAGGGAGACGGTCGGACCCCAATAAAATGTCTTGTATGTCCCTTACCCACCTGTATTAGAGGAGACAGCTCGGTTATTTGTTTGTACATATTAAGATCTGTATCTTACTACTCTACCTTTGAACATTCAAGTACATGAAACTCTCTGATTTGTTTATAATATCTCCTGTTGCGGCTTGGACAGCCAAGATACTGAGAATTGTTGGTAAACCACACAAAAAGTTTGAAGATAATTAGTGAAACACTAGGTTAAGCAACATATGGTACTAATTCTAAACTTGGTTTTGGATTTATCAATAGAAAAATAATTTTGAATCTTTTGTAAAAATTTTCATTTTAGAAATTGAATTTTCATATGAGTGATATATTTTGAATTATTTTCATACTTTTCTCCCAAATATCGCAATATGTAATAATTCGAAACATGCCTATTTGGCTAAAGTTGAATTTTTTGAATACATTCTATAAATGTATTAAATTAAATTTGGTTAAGTTAAAAGCTTTATAAAAGGTCATTTTGAAGACTGGTGGAGCTTTACAAACTTTCATATGTTAATGTATTTTTTATTCTGTTTTCAATAAAAATTGAAATTTTACAGTAATTGACATCAAGCTCTCCTAGGCAGTATTTTTCAAACTTTTCTTGCCCTGTATATAAATATATTTGTGTACTTAGGATTATGGCCTTTTGTTGATAAAATCAAACATCATTTTGAAATATGAAGAGACATTTGCAAACGCCTGTTAAGAGCAGTGATAAATTTTACATTGAGTGTCTGGTCTGTATCAAGGCAGTAGTAACTATCTACAGACTCCAACTTAGACAGGATTGTCCGATTTATTTATCAGTGGAATCCTATCTCTTTAGAGCAAAAAAAATTCAAAAGGACATAGAAATAAAGTTTTATCGAGATAAATGACTGATACAGAGTCCGGTAAATGTATTTGATGAGTATGTTATGTCTTTTGAACTCAACTTATTGTTTGTAGGTAACTGTTAAATGTTTATATTGCAAAAAGAAATTGATAAAAATTCATTATAACATAAATATGTAACTTGTATGAAGAAATATCTCGAACAGAATTCATTCTTATTTTTGCATGTCAAACCTATACTTTATTGTATGATAAGGGAATTCCTTCCTTTAAAACAAACTTTTATTTTATCAAATGTTTTGTATTGTAAGGATGTAAATATGATACAATGATTGACTTCAGGTAACTGGTCATTACATTCCCTACAAAACTGCTTCTTCTTTAGAACAGATATATCTTGGTCCATATGATATTTGGTCAGTAGCCAACCGATATTGATTACTACAATTTTACTATGACCTTCTTTCTAGGTCAAAAGTCAAAATACTTCAAACTATGTCTAGAATTTTGTACATTATTTCTGGTTGTCATGGGTCATGGGGAATCAAAGGTCAACATGGACTTTTATTTGATAATTGTATTTTTTTGTAATAATCAAATGAAATTTTATTTTATCAGTGTCTTCCTGGGGTAGGCTATGGAATCTCCTCAAATAAATTATCTGACATTGACACAGTGGCCAAAAAATTAAAACACCTGAAATACTTTTGAAATTAACTTAAAATGTGAAAAACTTAGTACATTTTTGTTTGTTGGCTCATGAACGCCAAGGGCCATTTTGAGACAGTGTCTCGTTGTAGGAGCTGGTGGCTACCTCACTAACAATATACAGGAGGCCCATCACATACCATCCAGAGAAATAAGGGTAAAGTGTCTTGCCCAAGAACAGACTGGTCCATTTCTTAGTAAGGAGCTAACACTGATATATTTACATTTGCTCCTCATCTCCCCATTAACACAATGCTAAGAGGCAGTTGCCACCATACGCCTATAACACCCAGTACTAGTGCCTCAGGCTATAACACCGAGTGGGTCATGTGACATTAAAAAAGGCGGGATTTGTTGTGTTGGTTTAGGTTTATTTTCAAAGTTGACGAAAATGGTAAAACAATGTAAATATAAGTATTGAACAGTGGTTTTAATGGTGTTATAGTCGATATGGCAGCAAGATGTATGGTGGGCAAATGTAGCATGAAACCCTAACGGGTTCCCGTGCCATTTGTCCACCATACATCTTGCTGCCATATCGACTATAACAACATTAAAACCACTGTTCATTGCTTAAATAAATCACTTTTTTTTCACTTACTTTAAATACAGCCATCTTTTGGCTTTGCTGTGAAAAAAAGTGGTGTCCTAACTACTTTACCATGATGTATCTTCTTACTTATCATGAATAGATAAACACAAAAAATGTTGATTGATACATATCCTTTGAGCCTCTTATTTCAATATTGTTGTCAGCAAAAAATATCAATAAACAGTAGCATTCATGATTTGACAGAAATTTATATACATTTGTAATGTCCTTGGATTTGATAAACATTCAAACCATAGTTACTCAAACCCTTGTCTACGACTGGCCTCTAACTTCTGGTGTTTGTATGTAAGGAGAAATTTATCAGTCTTAGGTGGAAATCCTGATTCGTTGATTAACTGGGATTTCGATGATATATATGTCACTAACTAATCCATCCCTGGTCATTGCCAGGCGCTTAACAACTCAGATGGGAATTTGAACGACAATTCATCTCGGAAGCAAGCCAAGGTGAAAGTTGTTTCTGCCTTTGATACGAATAATCCACTTTTGCCGAGAGGTATTTACGCTGAGTCAACACTGAAAAACATGACAAGCAAGCTGCTCAGCATTTGATTGATTTCGACACAGGAATCACAGTCCACATGCGCATGGATTAGCAAAGTGTTCATTTATTCTCTGTTAATCCATGATAAAAAAGGAATGTCTGATTCAGGGAAAGTAGAGGTCTCGAAGTACAAAACTGTACAAGTTCCTGGTTGTCTCCCTTTGTTTTATCTAGCCCAGAGGTTTGGGATTGTGGTTTTCTGTGTCGGATATTAAAAGTCCTATAATAAATAGTGTCCACACTGTCTAGAAAACCTGAGCTCTTGTTTCATTTTGACATCATAAAGTTGTAATGTACCCTGGTACCAGGAAACTTTCATTTTCTGACAAAAAGGTATTTGGTCCCATTTGTAGGTATCCCTGACTGTTTTTGAAATGTTCACAACAGGGGGAGTATTGGGATATGTTTTACAGTGGTGAGAGTTTCCAGGCTAACAGCGGGTATTCTGGGCTATATACTGTTTCTATATGTTATATTAATTTATTGTGTTGCCTGCGAAAGCAGAAGACATATAGGGATCACAATGACGGCATTGGCGGAAGTGGCGGCCGCACAAGAGGTTTCTGTGCGATAACTCAACTTTCCTTGGGCTGACCAAACCCAAACTTCATACAGACCTTTCTTACCAAAGGGGCTTGCATGGGATTGCTTTTCAGACCCGAAGGTCAAAGGTCAAAGTCACTGTTACTAAAAATAAAAAATTAGTTTCCATGCCATAACTCAGGTGATCGAGCTCAAACTAAATACAGGCCTTCCTTACTAAAGGGGCTTGCTTGGGATTGCATTTCAAGTCCAGAGGTTAAAGGTGAAGGTCACTGTTACAAACAAAAGAAAATATTTGTTAAAATTGTATCACTTTCTTTGTAATCACCCAACATGCTGCGCAGGCGAAACATTAACTTCCATGCAATTCTTGTATTTACTGTTTATAAGGTTATATCAACTGTATACATGACTGTATTGCATACTGAGAATCTATTTATTTGAAATGTAAGGATAAATATATTCTTTACTTGTCTTTTAGTTGTGGATCTTTGTAGAAGTGTAGTTTTGTAATATTGTAGTAGGATATTGTTTCAGTCATTTTGTCATTGTAAGAGTTATTTCCCTTTGTGTATGCGAGTTGTGAATGTATGGTTAGCTTGCATTGATAGTGTATTTATTATTGTTTCATTATTTATTACAGAGCTATATTTTTAAGATGATGTCTTGCAGGAATAAAACCTCAAATACAACCCTGTGGACTTGTTGTATTTTTGCAATAAAATCACCACTATTACAATATAAATGTTCTTACTGTATTTAGTGTTGATTTTCTGTAGTAAGGTTAACCTGACTCAACAACGACACATTTACATGTAATGTATGATAATAAAAATGGAAGTCTGAATCCAGGCTGATTTTGAAATGTTAGCAGGAAATATAGACATGGTATATATATTGTGTAGTGTAGTAGTAATGCAAATGATTTCTAGGGTCTCTAAGTTTCTCATTACTTTTGACAGCAGTTATCATGTTAAATTGTATTTTTCAAACTGATATTTATTAAGAAATGAACATAAGTTTCTGTTACCAATGCAGTGGTAAGGATGAAGTATTGAGGCAATGCTGGTCACCATAACTGATGGCCAAGGTCAATCTGACAAGGTCAAGATTACAAGGACAGACAACTCTAACCAGTCAATAGCTGCATTCAACATGTCAATGAAGGACCTCAAGGTTACCTGATTGAAAGCAAAAGACAGAGATTCCAGAAATTTAAAGTAAGTAAAAGTTTTTCGTCACTAAGCTCAAGAGATGCCATAGACCCACTGAAATTCAATCAAGATTATGATACAGAATTTATTGGTCAATAATTTGGCATATTTTTAAGCATTACTAAATGGTTCTATTTTAGGGGATTATTATTCCCCTGCTGAGAACCAGGGGGAACTACAGTTTTGCATTACAAAGATCCGTTTACACATTATGTTGTCCAGCCTCTATCTCCTGAATGGCTTGACACTAGAACTTCATACATTGGACATGTGTTCACCTAGGTGAGGGTGTCAAAAGTAGGTCACTCTGACCTACATTTTGATGTTCGAATTACATAAAGAAAGTTTTTCTGGATTCTATTTCCTACACTATTTGACACTGAAACTTCAAACTTGGGGTATGGGCCCACCTTATTTATTACAAATTTATCTTTGCATTCTTGGCATATACTACCACATCTGGTTGGGACTGTGATTTGCAGAATCAGAAGTGCTTGATAGCCATATTTTTTCTGATGACATTTTTAGGTCACCTGAGCTTTGCTCAAGTGACCTATTCTAATTGCCTTTTGTCCCTTGTAGTCCGTCCATAAACAATTTACATTTTTGACTTTTTCTCCAAAACCTCTCAACCAAGTTCAGTGAAATTTGACAGGAAGCTTCTATGCCTTAAGGTCAACCAAAATTGTGAACTATATGGTCCCTGCCCACAAGGGGCCTGAGGGGTGGGGCTAAAAAGGGTCAAATTGACTGAAATTTCAAAGGACTTCTTTTCTACTCTCCGATATGGTGGAATCAAACACTCTTCATAGATGGATGGGTCTTGAGGTGCTTTACCAAAATTGTGAATTTCATGACCTTGGGGTCTCATGTTTGCCCCTGGGGAGGGGGTAAACTTTACTATAGTTTATATTGAAAAATAACAATTTTGACTATCATTTGTTTGATTTCTATTGGAATTCATTCCAACTTTGTTAACATAATCAGCATGGGATGAAAGTTCGATGTTATGTACATGTTGGCCCTGGCTGAACCCCTGGGCTGATGGGCCAAAAAGGGTCAATTAGATTAACTTAAATACTTCAAAACCCAGGTGACCTTTAAGGCCCATGGGCCTCTTGTTTTGTACAGCATCAGATTGAGGCAGATTACCTAGAAACCATCCTAGTTTATCTATAATAGATAACGGTGATTTCCAAACTATGATGTCCTCATTGACAATTTCATCATGCATATATATAGCAGGCCAGGCCACTCCCCATAGTCAGTGGAACATCAAAAAGTGCATTTAAATTTATTCCATAATTCATTCATGTAAATCAATACTATCATGATGATGTGATATTAATTAAGAAATTAATTTATCAAATGTACATTTGTGATGGAAATCCAACAAGTTGCCCTATAATCAAACCTTACTGTGTGTAGTAGTCTGTCTGTCAGTGTAGCAATAGATGTCTGATTTAGGGGAAGCAGATACTGCAACGATTATACAACTAAAACATATACCCTATCCTTTACATTGTACTTGGAATTTTGTTGCTAGAGTTATCTCCCTTCGCCATTATCTTATGATACAGAATTACAATTGCACTTCAGAAAACCATATCATAAGAAAATGAAATTTCCAGTTTTTTTTTATACATGAATAATTTTGAAAAGGAAGAAATGTTTTTGAAATAAAGATAACAGATAACATAAGGAAAGCATCAAAATATAAAAGTGTAATTTAAGTATCAAATGGAGAACAAAAACCCAGGAATCAGCTTTTGTGATGAGTTTTGAAATACATTTTTTTTGTATAAATGTAGTAACAGTTAGAAGTGAAATGATATGCTTTCTAAATCCTTTTTATTTACTCTGTAAAAAAAAGATATTATCTACATTCTGCCTCCTGATATATAGTGCTGGGGGTGAAATGTCCTTGCTTGACCCTGGACTGGACTTGAGAAATGGCAATAGATTCCTTAAGACATAGAGAACACATGTTCCTGTGGAGACAGATAGGTACATATGTTAACATGTAGTTCAATCTACAAAAACAAATAGGTTTGGATAAATGGTTCATCTCCACTGATATACGGTCTTAATCACAGCAAGCATGTAGCATTGGCTATGTCTTTTCCTCTTCATCTCTTAATGATAAATGACTGGACACTCAGATTGATGTAAAAATGTGTCATTTAAAAAATGTTATATCCCATGCTTCATGTCAGTGGCACAGCAAGAATAAAGATGGAGGTTGGTGTTACTGGAGAGATATATTTGTTTCCATCGCTTCTCTGAAGTGATTGTGATCATTGTTTAGGTATCATGAGATATATGTAAGTTTTAATTATAAAGCTTCTCTGAAGTGATTTGTTTTGGGGGTCATTAGTATATAACTGTTTGCTTTGTACATTTGAGGACAAATTGTTCCTTCTAGAAAAATTTCTTTGCTATGCTACTTTCATTTTCAGGTTGTATAATATAGAAACAATATCCACTGCAGTGAAGCATGACTGAGTAATTTTACTTATACAAGGCAGTTTTTGAATCAGACAATCATGGAATTGAGAGTGACATTCTAGTACAGTTGTACACATCTTTATTGTATAGTTAGTTTTCATCGGTTAATTTTCAGACTTCTCATCCTGATGTATGATAGCCCACTTTATTGCATCTTTGCCTGAGAAATATAGAAAATCAAACTAATAAAAAATGAAAAAATTAATTCAATTAATTCAAAATAAAAAATGAGCAGTGAAAATATAAAATTTTGCAGTGAAAATATGTTTTGAAGTGGAAGTTTGTTTTTTGACCAATCAGAGCAAACCTTTCTATTCACCTCATTGAAAAATGCAACTAAAAAGAAAATTGAATGGTTTCCCATTGAATATAACAAATATTTCACGTGTATGACAAAATATTTCATTATTTTTCACTCATGCTTTGCACTCGTGAAAATCTCAGTATTCTATCATACTTATGAAATGTATGTTATATTCAATGGGAAAACATTCAATATCCTCTATATAAAACTCACAGAGAAAGAATCCCAAGTATAAGTAGTCTTAAGGTCCAATAGTGATGTCAAAGAGGTATAAAACATAAATAAAAACTATAACCCTTGGATAATACAGGTGTCAGTAAGGTGAGGTTTACATAATGTACAGGTGTCAGTAATGTGAGGTTTACCTGTTGTACAGGTGTCAGTAAGGTGAGATTTACCTGTTGTACAGGTGTCAGTCAGGTGAGGTTTACCTGTTGTACAGGTGTCAGTAAGGTGAGGTTTACCTCTTGTACAGGTGTCAGTAAGGTGAGGTTTACGTGTTGTACAGGTGTCAGTAAGGTGAGGTTTATCTGTTGTACAGGTGTCAATAAGGTGAGGTTTACCTGTTGTACAGGTGTCAGTAATGTGAGGTTTACATGTTGTACAGGTGTCAGTAATGTGAGGTTTACCTGTTGTACAGGTGTCAGTAATGTGAGGTTTACCTGTTGTACAGGTGTCGGTAAAGTGAGGTTTACCTATTGTACAAGTGTCAGTAAGGTGAGGTTTACCTGTTGTACATGTGTCTGGAAGGTGAAGTTTACCTGTTGTACAGGTGTCAGTAAGGTGAGGTTTATCTGTTGTACAGGTGTCAGTAAGTTGAGGTTAACATGTTGTACAGGTGTCAGTAATGTGAGGTTTACCTGTTGTACAAGTGTCAGTAAGGTGAGATTTACCTGTTGTACAAGTGTCAGTAAGGTGAGGTTTATCTGTTGTACAGGTGTCAGTAATATGAGGTTTACCTGTTGTACAGGTGTCAATAAGGTGAGGTTTACCTGTTGTACAGGTGTCAGTAATGTGAGGTTTACCTGTTGTACAGGTGTCAGTAATGGGATGTTTACCTGTTGTACAGGTGTCAGTTATGTGAGGTTTACCTGTTGCACAGGTGTCAGTAAGGTGAGGTTTACCTGTTGTACAGGTGTCAGTAATGTGAGGTTTACCTGTTGCACAGGTGTCAGTAAGGTGAGGTTTACCTGTTGTGCCGGTGTCAGTAAAGGGAGGTTTACCTGTTGTACAGGTGTCAGTAAGGTGAGGTTTACCTGTTGTACAGGTGTCAGTAATGTGATGTTTACATGTTGTACAAGTGTCAGTAATGGGATGTTTACATGTTGTACAGGTGTCAGTAATGTGAGGTTTACCTGTTGCACAGGTGTCAGTAATGTGATGTTTACCTGTTGTACAGGTGTCAGTAAGGTGAGGTTTACCTGTTGTACAGGTTGTACAGGTGTCAGTAATGTGATGTTTACATGTTGTACAGGTGTCAGTAATGTGATGTTTACATGTTGTACAGGTGTCAGTAAGGTGAGGTTTACCTGTTGTACAGGTGTCAGTAAGGTGAGGTTTACCTGTTGTACAGGTGTCAGTAAGGTGAGGTTTACCTGTTGTACAGGTGTCAGTAAGGTGAGGTTTACCTGTTGTACAGGTGTCAGTAAGTTGAGGTTTACCTGTTGTACAGGTGTCAGTAAGGTGAGGTTTACCTGTTGTACAGGTGTCAGTAAGGTGATGTTTACCTGTTGTACAGGTGTCAGTAATGTGAGGTTTACCTGTTGTACATGTGTCAGTAATGTGATGTTCACATGTTGTACAAGTGTAGGTGAGTGGACAGTAGAGATAAAGACAGAAGCCTGTCAGGATTGTGAACACCTGTTAATTAGGACGGACCACCAGGATATCTCCAACATCAGTTTCATACTCAAGTACCTATATTGTTTGGGTATAGATTTAGTCCTAATCTTCAATTGGGAGGTAAAGGTTCTACTGTCTGCCTCTCTTATTGGATTATTGATGGTCAGTTCACACTGATCTACAACACGATTGGCTGGACAAATATTCACACTTACATTCAATTGTATTGAATCACTTGATGGTATTTGGAAATCAAGGGGGAGGGGGAGAGAGGGGAATTACAAGACAATCCTTCGTTATGTGAAATTTGACTTGTGGTCCTACCAGTCAATCATTTATCAGTGGAGTAGTGAAACATCTAGCCGACATCACGGTGAAGATTAACATGGTGGATAACACTGTTGACATTTCCTCAAATTTGACATCCTTTCCTTGATAACATAATCTGTCCTGTTTACTCTCAATGACAAATACGCTGCAAGGCAACTTCATTTTCCTTATATAATATCTCTCGTCTGTTTATATAAGGATGAATGGCCTTCCCCTGTGAGAATAGGCACCTCACCAACAGAACTGGCCAAATCTTTGTTTTCAAACTTTCTTCTGTAAAAAGCAAACATCTATCTCCCCCCAAACTGAAGAAGTGGAGCAAATGCTATTTCCTTGTCATGTAGCAAGCCCAACACCTACTGAAGTCAAAGTTTATGTGTTGGATCCCTTTCACTTTGAATACTTTGGTTTGTGTGTTTAGAACCTTGATAGTCTGGACATTTTGGTTTGTGTGCTTAGAACCTTGTTAGTCTGGACATTTTGGTTTGTGTGTTTAGAACCTTGATAGTCTGGACATTTTGGTTTGTGTGTTTAGAACCTTGATAGTCTGGACATTTTGGTTTGTGTGTACATTAGAACCTTGTTAGTCTGGACACTTTGGTTTGTGTGTTTAGAACCTTGATAGTCTGGACATTTTGGTTTGTGTGTACGGTAGAACCTTGTTAGTCTGGACACTTTGGTTTGTGTGCTTAGATACTTGATAGTCTGGACACTTTGGTTTGTGTGTACAGCAGAACCTTGTTAGTCTGGACACTTTGGTTTGTGTGCTTAGATACTTGATAGTCTGGACACTTTGGTTTGTGTGTACGGTAGAACCTTGTTAGTCTGGACACTTTGGTTTGTGTGTACAGTAGAACCTTGTTAGTCTGGACACTTTGGTTTGTGTGTTTAGAACATTGATAGTCTGGACATTTTGGTTTGTGTGTTTAGAACATTGATAGTCTGGACATTTTGGTTTGTGTGTACTGTAGGACCTTGTTAGTCTGGACACTTTGGTTTGTGTGTACTGTAGGACCTTGTTAGTCTGGACACTTTGGTTTGTGTGTACGGTAGAACCTTGTTAGTCTGGACACTTTGGTTTGTGTGTACAGTAGAACCTTGTTAGTCTGGACACTTTGGTTTGTGTGTTTAGAACATTGATAGTCTGGACATTTTGGTTTGTGTGTACATTAGAACCTTGTTAGTCTGGACACTTTGGTTTGTGTGTACTGTAGGACCTTGTTAGTCTGGACACTTTGGTTTGTGTGTACAGTAGAACCTTGTTAGTCTGGACATTTTGGTTTGTGTGTACAGTAGAACCTTGTTAGTCTGGACACTTTGGTTTGTGTGTACATTAGAACATTGATAGTCTGGACATTTTGGTTTGTGTGTACGGTAGAACCTTGTTAGTCTGGACACTTTGGTTTGTGTGTACAGTAGAACCTTGTTAGTCTGGACACTTTGGTTTGTGTGTACTGTAGGACCTTGTTAGTCTGGACACTTTGGTTTGTGTGTACGGTAGAACCTTGATAGTCTGGACACTTTGGTTTGTGTGCTTAGAACTTTGTTAGTCTGGACACTTTGGTTTCTGTGTACTGTAGGACCTTGTTAGTCTGGACACTTTGGTTTGTGTGTACTGTAGGACCTTGTTAGTCTGGACACTTTGGTTTGTGTGTACAGTAGAACCTTGTTAGTCTGGACACTTTGGTTTGTGTGTACGGTAGAACCTTGTTAGTCTGGACACTTTGGTTTGTGTGCTTAGAACCTTGATAGTCTGGACATTTTGGTTTGTGTGTACATTAGAACCTTGTTAGTCTGGACACTTTGGTTTGTGTGTTTAGAACATTGATAGTCTGGACATTTTGGTTTGTGTGTACATTAGAACCTTGTTAGTCTGGACACTTTGGTTTGTGTGTACTGTAGGACCTTGTTAGTCTGGACACTTTGGTTTGTGTGTACAGTAGAACCTTGTTAGTCTGGACATTTTGGTTTGTGTGTACAGTAGAACCTTGTTAGTCTGGACACTTTGGTTTGTGTGTTTAGAACATTGATAGTCTGGACATTTTGGTTTGTGTGTACTGTAGGACCTTGTTAGTCTGGACACTTTGGTTTGTGTGTACAGTAGAACCTGGTTAGTCTGGACACTTTGGTTTGTGTGTACAGTAGAACCTTGTTAGTCTGGACACTTTGGTTTGTGTGTTTAGAACATTGATAGTCTGGACATTTTGGTTTGTGTGTACATTAGAACCTTGTTAGTCTGGACACTTTGGTTTGTGTGCTTAGAACCTTGATAGTCTGGACATTTTGGTTTGTGTGTACATTAGAACCTTGTTAGTCTGGACACTTTGGTTTGTGTGTTTAGAACATTGATAGTCTGGACATTTTGGTTTGTGTGTACTGTAGGACCTTGTTAGTCTGGACACTTTGGTTTGTGTGTACAGTAGAACCTGGTTAGTCTGGACACTTTGGTTTGTGTGTACAGTAGAACCTTGTTAGTCTGGACACTTTGGTTTGTGTGTTTAGAACATTGATAGTCTGGACATTTTGGTTTGTGTGTACATTAGAACCTTGTTAGTCTGGACACTTTGGTTTCTGTGTACATTAGAACCTTGTTAGTCTGGACACTTTGGTTTCTGTGTACTGTAGGACCTTGTTAGTCTGGACACTTTGGTTTGTGTGTACAGTAGAACCTTGTTAGTCTGGACACTTTTGTTAGTGTGTTTAGTAGAACCTTGTTAGTCTGGACACTTTGGTTTGTTTGTGTACAGTAGAACCTTGTTAGTGTGGACACTTTGGTTTGTGTGTACAATAGAACCTTGTTAGTGTGGACACTTTGGTTTGTGTGTACAGTAGAACCTTGTTAGTCTGGACACTTTGGTTTGTGTGTACAGTAGAACCTTGTTATTCTGGACACTTTTGGTTTGTTTGTGTACAGTAGAACCTTGTTATTCTGGACACTTTGGTTTGTGTGTACAGTAGAACCTTGTTAGTCTGGATACTTTGGTTTGTGTGTACATTAGAACCTTGATAGTCTGGACATTTTGGTTTGTGTGCTTAGAACCTTGTTATTCTGGACACTTTGGTTTGTATGCTTAGAACCTTGATAGTCTGGACATTTTGGTTTGTGTGTTTAGAACCTTGTTAGTCTGGACACTTTGGTTTGTGTGTACATTAGAACCTTGTTAGTCTGGACACTTTGGTTTGTGTGTACAGCAGAACCTTGTTAGTCTGGACACTTTGGTTTGTGTGCTTAGATACTTGATAGTCTGGACACTTTGGTTTGTGTGTACGGTAGAACCTTGTTAGTCTGGACATTTTGGTTTGTGTGTACAGTAGAACCTTGTTAGTCTGGACACTTTGGTTTGTGTGCTTAGATACTTGATAGTCTGGACACTTTGGTTTGTGTGTACGGTAGAACCTTGTTAGTCTGGACACTTTGGTTTGTGTGCTTAGAACCTTGATAGTCTGGACACTTTGGTTTGTGTGTACAGCAGAACCTTGTTAGTCTGGACACTTTGGTTTGTGTGTACAGCAGAACCTTGTTAGTCTGGACACTTTGGTTTGTGTGTACAGCAGAACCTTGTTAGTCTGGACACTTTGGTTTGTGTGCTTAGATACTTGATAGTCTGGACACTTTGGTTTGTGTGTACGGTAGAACCTTGATAGTCTGGACATTTTGGTTGGTGTGTACGGTAGAACCTTGTTAGTCTGGACACTTTGGTTTGTGTGCTTAGAACCTTGATAGTCTGGACATTTTGGTTTGTGTGTACATTAGAACCTTGTTAGTCTGGACACTTTGGTTTGTGTGCTTAGAACTTTGATAGTCTGGACATTTTGGTTTGTGTGTACAGTAGAACCTTGTTAGTCTGGACATTTTGGTTTGTGTGTACATTAGAACCTTGTTAGTCTGGACACTTTGGTTTGTGTGTTTAGAACATTGATAGTCTGGACATTTTGGTTTGTGTGTACTGTAGGACCTTGTTAGTCTGGACACTTTGGTTTGTGTGTACAGTAGAACCTTGTTAGTCTGGACACTTTGGTTTGTGTGTACTGTAGGACCTTGTTAGTCTGGACACTTTGGTTTGTGTGTACGGTAGAACCTTGTTAGTCTGGACACTTTGGTTTGTGTGTACATAGAACCTTGTAGTCCTGGACACTTTGGTTTGTGTGTACAGTAGAACCTTGTTAGTCTGGACACTTTGGTTTGTGTGTACAGTAGAACCTTTTAGTCAGGACACTTTGGTTTGTGTGTACAGTAGAACCTTGTTAGTCTGGACACTTTGGTTTGTGTGTACAGTAGAACCTTGTTAGTCTGGACACTTGGTTTGTGTGTACAGTAGAACCTTGTATAGTCTGGACACTTTGGTTTGTGTGTACAGTAGAACCTTGTTAGTCTGGACACTTTGGTTTGTGTGTACAGTGAAACCTTGTTAGTCTGGACACTTTGTTTTGTGTGTACAGTAGAACCTTGTTAGTCTGTACACTTTGGTTTGTGTGTACAGTAGAACCTTGTTAGTCTGTACACTTTGATTTCTGGGTAATGTAGAACCTTGTTAGTCTGTACACTTTGATTTCTGGGTAATGTAGAACCTTGTTAGTCTGTACACTTTGATTTCTGGGTAATGTAGAACCTTGTTAGTCTGTACACTTTGATTTCTGGGTAATGTAGAACCTTGTTAGTCTGTACACTTTGGTTTGTGTGCTTAGAACCTTGATAGTCTGGACATTTTGGTTTGTGTGTACATTAGAACCTTGTTAGTCTGGACACTTTGGTTTGTGTGTTTAGAACATTGATAGTCTGGACATTTTGGTTTGTGTGTACATTAGAACCTTGTTAGTCTGGACACTTTGGTTTGTGTGTACTGTAGGACCTTGTTAGTCTGGACACTTTGGTTTGTGTGTACAGTAGAACCTTGTTAGTCTGGACATTTTGGTTTGTGTGTACAGTAGAACCTTGTTAGTCTGGACACTTTGGTTTGTGTGTTTAGAACATTGATAGTCTGGACATTTTGGTTTGTGTGTACTGTAGGACCTTGTTAGTCTGGACACTTTGGTTTGTGTGTACAGTAGAACCTGGTTAGTCTGGACACTTTGGTTTGTGTGTACAGTAGAACCTTGTTAGTCTGGACACTTTGGTTTGTGTGTTTAGAACATTGATAGTCTGGACATTTTGGTTTGTGTGTACATTAGAACCTTGTTAGTCTGGACACTTTGGTTTGTGTGCTTAGAACCTTGATAGTCTGGACATTTTGGTTTGTGTGTACATTAGAACCTTGTTAGTCTGGACACTTTGGTTTGTGTGTTTAGAACATTGATAGTCTGGACATTTTGGTTTGTGTGTACTGTAGGACCTTGTTAGTCTGGACACTTTGGTTTGTGTGTACAGTAGAACCTGGTTAGTCTGGACACTTTGGTTTGTGTGTACAGTAGAACCTTGTTAGTCTGGACACTTTGGTTTGTGTGTTTAGAACATTGATAGTCTGGACATTTTGGTTTGTGTGTACATTAGAACCTTGTTAGTCTGGACACTTTGGTTTCTGTGTACATTAGAACCTTGTTAGTCTGGACACTTTGGTTTCTGTGTACTGTAGGACCTTGTTAGTCTGGACACTTTGGTTTGTGTGTACAGTAGAACCTTGTTAGTCTGGACACTTTTGTTAGTGTGTTTAGTAGAACCTTGTTAGTCTGGACACTTTGGTTTGTTTGTGTACAGTAGAACCTTGTTAGTGTGGACACTTTGGTTTGTGTGTACAATAGAACCTTGTTAGTGTGGACACTTTGGTTTGTGTGTACAGTAGAACCTTGTTAGTCTGGACACTTTGGTTTGTGTGTACAGTAGAACCTTGTTATTCTGGACACTTTTGGTTTGTTTGTGTACAGTAGAACCTTGTTATTCTGGACACTTTGGTTTGTGTGTACAGTAGAACCTTGTTAGTCTGGATACTTTGGTTTGTGTGTACATTAGAACCTTGATAGTCTGGACATTTTGGTTTGTGTGCTTAGAACCTTGTTATTCTGGACACTTTGGTTTGTATGCTTAGAACCTTGATAGTCTGGACATTTTGGTTTGTGTGCTTAGAACCTTGTTAGTCTGGACACTTTGGTTTGTGTGTTTAGAACCTTGATAGTCTGGACACTTTGGTTTGTGTGTACAGCAGAACCTTGTTAGTCTGGACACTTTGGTTTGTGTGCTTAGATACTTGATAGTCTGGACACTTTGGTTTGTGTGTACGGTAGAACCTTGTTAGTCTGGACATTTTGGTTTGTGTGTACAGTAGAACCTTGTTAGTCTGGACACTTTGGTTTGTGTGCTTAGATACTTGATAGTCTGGACACTTTGGTTTGTGTGTACGGTAGAACCTTGTTAGTCTGGACACTTTGGTTTGTGTGCTTAGAACCTTGATAGTCTGGACACTTTGGTTTGTGTGTACAGCAGAACCTTGTTAGTCTGGACACTTTGGTTTGTGTGTACAGCAGAACCTTGTTAGTCTGGACACTTTGGTTTGTGTGTACAGCAGAACCTTGTTAGTCTGGACACTTTGGTTTGTGTGCTTAGATACTTGATAGTCTGGACACTTTGGTTTGTGTGTACGGTAGAACCTTGTTAGTCTGGACATTTTGGTTGGTGTGTACGGTAGAACCTTGTTAGTCTGGACACTTTGGTTTGTGTGCTTAGAACCTTGATAGTCTGGACATTTTGGTTTGTGTGTACATTAGAACCTTGTTAGTCTGGACACTTTGGTTTGTGTGCTTAGAACTTTGATAGTCTGGACATTTTGGTTTGTGTGTACAGTAGAACCTTGTTAGTCTGGACATTTTGGTTTGTGTGTACATTAGAACCTTGTTAGTCTGGACACTTTGGTTTGTGTGTTTAGAACATTGATAGTCTGGACATTTTGGTTTGTGTGTACTGTAGGACCTTGTTAGTCTGGACACTTTGGTTTGTGTGTACAGTAGAACCTTGTTAGTCTGGACACTTTGGTTTGTGTGTACTGTAGGACCTTGTTAGTCTGGACACTTTGGTTTGTGTGTACGGTAGAACCTTGTTAGTCTGGACACTTTGGTTTGTGTGCTTAGAACCTTGATAGTCTGGACATTTTGGTTTGTGTGTACATTAGAACCTTGTTAGTCTGGACACTTTGGTTTGTGTGTTTAGAACATTGATAGTCTGGACATTTTGGTTTGTGTGTACATTAGAACCTTGTTAGTCTGGACACTTTGGTTTCTGTGTACTGTAGGACCTTGTTAGTCTGGACACTTTGGTTTGTGTGTACAGTAGAACCTTGTTAGTCTGGACATTTTGGTTTGTGTGTACATTAGAACCTTGTTAGTCTGGACACTTTGGTTTGTGTGTTTAGAACATTGATAGTCTGGACATTTTGGTTTGTGTGTACTGTAGAACCTTGTTAGTCTGGACACTTTGGTTTGTTTGTGTACAGTAGAACCTGGTTAGTCAGGACACTTTTGTTAGTGTGTTTAGTAGAACCTTGTTAGTCTGGACACTTTGGTTTGTTTGTGTACAGTAGAACCTTGTTAGTGTGGACACTTTGGTTTGTGTGTACAATAGAACCTTGTTAGTGTGGACACTTTGGTTTGTGTGTACAGTAGAACCTTGTTAGTCTGGACACTTTGGTTTGTGTGTACAGTAGAACCTTGTTATTCTGGACACTTTTGGTTTGTTTGTGTACAGTAGAACCTTGTTATTCTGGACACTTTGGTTTGTGTGTACAGTAGAACCTTGTTAGTCTGGATACTTTGGTTTGTGTGTATAGTAGAACCTTGTTAGTCTGGACACTTTGGTTTGTGTGTACATTAGAACCTTGTTAGTCTGGACACTTTGGTTTGTGTGTATAGTAGAACCTTGTTAGTCTGGACACTTTGGTTTGTGTGTACAGTGGAACCTTGTTAGTCTGGACACTTTGGTTTGTGTGTACAGTAGAACCTTGTTAGTCTGGACACTTTGGTTTGTGTGTACAGTAGAACCTTGTTATTCTGGACACTTTAGTTTGTGTGTACAGTGGAACCTTGTTATTCTGGACATTTTGGTTTGTGTGTACAGTAGAACCTTGTTAGTGTGGACACTTTGGTTTGTGTGTACATTAGAACCTTGTTATTTTGGACACTTTGGTTGGTGTGTACAGTAGAACATGTTAGTCTGGACACTTTGGTTTGTGTGTACAGTAGAACCTTGTTAGTCTGGACACTTTGGTTTGTGTGTACAGTAGAACCTTGTTAGTCTGGACACTTTGGTTTGTGTGTACAGTAGAACCTTGTTAGTCTGAACACTTTGGTTTGTGTGTACAGGAGAACCTGGTGAGATGAACTGCTGTGTAGAGAGGAACTTTGCTAATCTGAGACCCTTTAGTCGGTAATTACTGAGCGAGACGACGTGGAAAGTCTTACTCCTAGTAAACCTACGATTGATGAGATTCCAGTAATGGAGATTTTGTCTGTGCACATTGGTTTTATGATAGGAAAACCATTAGATGTTGTTAATGTCACTTTTTACTGAGGACTAGAGGTCTCTCAGGGCTGACAATGTCTAAATACTTCATAGCGATGCAATATTATACAGGTAGATTGGAGATAGTTTTGTTTATTTTTCTAAGGATGACAGCTAAATGATGATCTGTAAGAGTAAAATGAGGAATTATATGAAGATTATATTGACGGATCTTTTTTGTTCCCTACAGGTATATATCTGAGTTAAACATACGGAACAAATGTCGCATTAAAAATTCCTCGACTTTAATGTTACGCAATCTGATTCGTATATTTACTTTTATAAGCGCCAAATAAACTGAACTCATTTAAATGACTACTGAAAAAGTCGAAATGCTGTAAATGAAGGACATTCATATTGTCGTGTAACTGCTATGAAATATAACCTTGCATAATTGTATGTATTTGAATGATATCCGAGTGGATATTTGTGTCAAAAAACTCTCACTCTGACGAGACCTGGGGCTTTACAGTTATATGATAGCCTAGTTTTGCCAGGAGTGAAAATGCTAATGCCGTAAGGGGAGAAATTAGCACCAAAGCAGATGTTTTTCATTTTCTCCTTGTTACTAGTTGATATTCTGTAAATGGCATTAGAAGGTTATAAGCTTGTATAAATGCACAGATGCAAGGTTAAGTGTCTGTAAGCAGAGGTAAGGAGGGCTAAAATCATGGAGAAAAGTGGACCTCACAGGAGTCATCGCCACTGTGACAGGGGGCTAAATCTCTGTCATCATCATCGATGGTGCAGTGAAGCATTAAACTAGTCATAATGTTCCTTAGCAGGTTAGGGCCCATGTTGATCATCACCAAAAGGTGTTTACTATTGACAATGGCAATTAATTTGGATCATACACTTCTAAATTTGCAAAGCATTAAAACGACCTTTTCATCCCTCGCCACAGCAAATGTCATTGTTCAAAGTTAAATTAAATTTTCTACCTTTAGGGTTAAGTTTTTGTGAGAGTGTGACGGTTTAAACCGATCAGTTTCACACTTGCTCTGAAAGTGCTTGTACAAAAGACCGGCTGGTGGGGGGTCCAAAGGCTGGAACGATTTACCAGCGATATTCCAACGATCTGTTCTAAAGTAAATGTTGACTTTATGGAATCTCCAGCAGTGTTTCAGTTGCAAAGAAAATATTTCTTTTTTACTTTCAGAAGGTCAGAGGAGCACATTGGGTTTCCATTACTAATCCAGTCACACCTAATTGTGAAAAAGAACTCTCAATACTAAGCGACTTTTATTGACATTTTTTTCACCTGGTCGAATAATAGATTAAGAAATATGATCTTTCATAATGAAACATTTCACCTTTTATTAATTTTTTGACAGGTTTACTATGCTTATCAAAGGAATGAAGAGAGGATGTGTACTTTGTAGAAAATAGAGCAGAAATAAAACAGAGATTTAGAGATTATTTGTGTTAAAAGGACACAAGATTTCTACTCTGGTAAAGGTATACTGTAAACAATGTAATCTTAAGACAAAACAATGAAATATTTTGACTAAACAATGGAATCTTAGGGCAAAACAATGGAATCTTAGGGCAAAACAATGGAATCTTAGGGCAAAACAATGAAATATTTTCACTAAACAATGGAATCTTAGGGCAAAACAATGGAATCTTAGGGCAAAACAATGAAATCTTAGGGCAAAACAATGAAATCTTAGGACAAAACAATGAAATATTTTGATAAAACAACGGAATCTTAGGACAAAACAACGGAATCTTGATAAAAGAACGGAATCTTTGGACAAAACAATGGAACCTTGAGAATGCAATGGAATCTTGAGAGAACAATAGAATCTTTTGAAAAAACAATGGATTCTTGAGAAAACAATGGCATCTTTGGACAAAACAATGAAATCTTTTGATAAGACATGGGTATCTTATTATTTGAATGCAACAGCATTTAGACTTGCGTGGTCCTATGGCACTGTCATAACTCGTTTGTCATCTGTCCATATGACTTTTCTCTGGGTGCTCCCGCTATCTCCCAAAGTAAGTTAGGCCATCTGGTGTCAAATATAAGTCGATATAACTTGTTTTCAAAATCGTTGGAGTTGTTGTTTATTGCAAAAATTGTTCATTCTATTGTTTCTCATTGTTTATCTTTTCCAAAGAGTTTTATTTTAGACAGCTGTGTGTATTTGAGGGAAATGTTATAAGGAAAGATAAAGAAGAATGATGATGTTGTGCGATATGTTTTTCAGTCGTTTAAAAATGATATTTCAAAGTATGCCATTTCTTTGCATGTCTGTTTTAAAAAAACACGATTTATGCAAACTTTTCTTTTCCCTTGATAAAAGGATATGACTCAATTCTGAATACTGTATTGGGAAATCAGAAATTTAAAAACATGTGCGAGCCAGAAATATGAAATAAAAAGATTTGTGGAATGTACTGAATTATTCATACATCTCTAATTTTTGTAATATCTTTGAAACTTTCACTGAATGAATTATCTCCCCTGCACAAAACCAAACAATTGAGGTCAACCATTCAGTGATCCTGGAAAAAATAATGAAAGTTGAGGTCTGTTTATCTGTGACCTCAGATCGACTGAAATTTTCATTTTAATCTCATGTCTTCATAGTGAGAAAGAGTGATTGGCAAGTTCTCAGAGAGAGTGACCGCTATACTATCATTTTGAACACACCCTGGTGTGTCGGACTGACCACCTGGACTTGTGAATGACTTGTGCGACTGGACATCTAGTGTAGGGTGGTCCCCTTCTGAACCATTGATATGCTGTTAAGGGGTGGCTTTAATTTTACCTGGTCACATTGATCTCTAAAGTACATGTTCTTGACTTTCTCTGCACTCCGTCAAAAAATCTGTCACTGATTATGGGGAGTGAAATGGAACAGCCAAGTCCTTGTTACAGTAACAATGGTAACAACAAAAGATCGGGAAGGTGGTGCAATCCGCTACGAGTTTATGATTTTTTTTAGGAAGATTTAAGGATGTTGATGACATTTTGATGTTTAATTAAAGATAATGAAATATTCAACACTCATAAAAATGTCAATCTCTCAGTTTTTTTAAAGTGTTTTTGCAGACTATCGGCAAGGAGATCTGAGGTTTCTAGTATCAAAAAGTAAGAGCCCACAGTTTGGAGTAAGACCAATGTGAATGATCATAGTTATAGACAAAATTTATACCGTGGCCTCTCCATAAACAATGGATTTTAAGTTCAGGAACAAGTAACTGAAATTAAAAGTACATTTGTACATCAATTTGAGTTCTTTGCAGCTTTCACTCCAGATTTGTAGACTCCATACTTTTAAAAAAGATGAGATGTTTTTATTTGAAGCCAACTTTGAATAAATTTCACTTTGAATGTCTACTTTCTAAAACATGATTAATTATCTGGATGAGTGGATAGAGGAATAGGTGATGCAATATGACTTTCATCAGGGCGAGAGAAGGTATGCATGTCACCAGCCCAACCAAGTTGAATTTGAGTGGCCAATAGGATTTTAGGGGAAAAGTAGTTTCTCAAGGCAGGTAGCCCCATGGCAACTTTTCCATGAAGACAAGTGGTTTCTCAAGGCAGGTAGTCTGAAGACATCTTGTCTTTGAAGACTTGTGGTTTCTCAAGGCAGGTAGTCTGAAGGCAGCTTGTCTTTGAAGACTTGTTGGTCTCATTAGGCAGGTAGGCCAAAGGTAGCTTGTCTTTGAAGACTTGTGGTCTCAAAAGGCAGGTAGGCCAAATGTAGCTTGTCTTTGAAGACTTGTTGGTCTCATTAGGCAGGTAGGCCAAATGTAGCTTGTCTTTGAAGACTTGTGGTCTCATTAGGCAGGTAGGCCATATGTAGCTTGTCTTTGAAGACTTGTTGGTCTCATTAGGCAGGTAGGCCAAAGGTAGCTTGTCTTTGAAGACTTGTTGGTCTCATTAGGCAGGTAGGCCAAAGGTAGCTTGTCTTTGAAGACTTTTGGTCTCAAAAGGCAGGTAGGCCAAATGTAGCTTGTCTTTGAAGACTTGTTGGTCTCATTAGGCAGGTAGGCCAAATGTAGCTTGTCTTTGAAGACTTGTTGGTCTCATTAGGCAGGTAGGCCAAATGTAGCTTGTCTTTGAAGACTTGTTGGTCTCATTAGGCAGGTAGGCCAAATGTAGCTTGTCTTTGAAGACTTGTTGGTCTCATTAGGCAGGTAGGCCAAATGTAGCTTGTCTTTGAAGACTTGTTGGTCTCATTAGGCAGGTAGGCCAAATGTAGCTTGTCTTTGAAGACTTGTTGGTCTCATTAGGCAGGTAGGCCAAATGTAGCTGGTCTTTGAAGACTTGTTGGTCTCATTAGGCAGGTAGGCCAAAGGTAGCTTGTCTTTGAAGACTTGTGGTCTCTCCAGGCAGGAAGCCCCAAGGTTGCTTGTCTTTGATGACTTTGGTTTCTCCAGACTGGTAGTTGTAAGTCAACTTGTCTTTAAGGACAGTAAGGTCTCTCAAGACAGGTTGTTTCTACATACCAAGGATGATAGTAGTATGCTTTTTATATGCCTTTCTTAAGTCTTTTATAGGGGCAGGTCTTTCAATATCATCTCATGACAAGCACATTCTTAGGAAATGTCTTTCAAGACATTGTGTCTTTTTTCTGATAAGGATTTTTTTAATCTGTCTTTTCTGAAAGGAGCTTTTATTCTTGGTATATTTCCAGAAGAGAAATTTTGATCCCGAGTTGTTTCTCAATAACATTATCTAAGTTATATGTAGGTAGATCTAGTATACAATATCACATTCCCTTCAAACTGATGGTAAACTGATTTTGTGTATTAAATGAAATATTTTCTTCAAATTATTGTAATATGATCATTTTTATATGACAATTGTCAATAAAAAGCAGCATTGAGTAATAATGACTCGACATAAATAGACAAATATTTCTGATTCTGATCATTTGTTTTACATTTCTTCATTACTTCATATTACACAGCCATGTATCAGATAGCCAGAACTATGTATGATAAATGTTGCTAATTTTTAAAAATGACACCCTTTGTTATAACACATGACAATCATGTTTCTGTGATCAACTGTATTGTGTTACGTGCCGTGTGTGCGTGAGAGTGCACCGCCTAAGAATGTAGGAGAAAGTATAGATACAATCTATGTTACCAACATGCAACTTATAGACAGTAAGACAAAATGTTTCTTTAAAAATAAAAAATATTATAAAGGACAGACAGGAAAGTTTGGTGGATCGGGTATCAGTCTGAGGTACCGTCTGTAGTACAGAGGAAAGGCGAGGACTGCCGTGGACAAAGACGCATTGACCGCATAAACAGAGGATCTGTAAATTAGAGAGTGAGAGGGGTGAGCGGGGGACCATGGAATTCTGGGAATGTTCTGCTTCCTCACAGATTAAATATACATAAATGATACCACAGGCATTTTTAGGGTTATTTTTTTATACCTGTGTTTTGAAATATGATTGAGTTACATTTCTTCTCAATGTCCATAGTTGTTGCCAATAATGCATTGATATCTGTATTTAAATCCCTTGAATGGCATGCGTGGTGTTAACATTGCATATATAAGGTATGAATTCACTGAAGCCAAATCTTTGGATTTTTTTTCCTAGGTAAAAAAAAGCAAGAAAGTGAAAATTGTTGTTTATTAACATAAGCGTATGTTATTTGCTTGCAGTAAATAATGTGCCACATTTAATAGTTTTATTTAGTGATTTAAGAACTTTACGTAAGAACAAAATGAAGGTATATTTTGAATACGATAAGAATGAGACTTGAGATATGAAAGTCACCTTTGTAATTTAAGTAGATTTAAATCCTGCACAACAATGCAATGTTAGTAGATATCATACATAGATAGGCCCACTGTTACTATTAATGCTCTAATTTGTATTAAATAATGTCAGGAGATGAATTTATTTAGTCAATAGTGCAGTTAAACATGCGGAGTGACGTAGAGAAAGGATCAGACATGTATCAGACCTGTCAGCATGTCATGTGACACCCAAGTATCATGAAATAATATTTCATTTAATTTTGTGACAGGTTTTAAGACGTTGGGGAAAAAACCTTCTATTTCCTACCACAAACCGTTTAAAATGAGAATTAATTATATAAAATATGTTGATAAAAAATCTTATTTATTCTCCATGTGGAAAGCTTTTTTGCTAATAAAAAACAGTTGAAATATGAAAATATTTTCTTTAAAAATTTATTCTTGGTTTTTGGATGAATTATAGTATCTGTTACAAGTAAGATGAATATTTTGATTTTGATTATTCATTATGAAACCAAGAATATAACATAAAATTTTCATTCAGACAGTCGATCTCCCACCAAAATATGTTGAGACCAGCAATGTTGTATTGTAGCATCACAGTAAGGAGTCTATATTAATATCAAATTTGATAATAGCCATTGTTTACTGTAGGTTTCATTGTGTCTGGACATTCTTCCATCCGTTCTTCAGACTTTGGGTATGGGTTCAAATGCTGACCTTTGACCTACATTGAAGGAAATCTATCTGCTGCATTACTTGTTACAGGAACATCATACTAGGGGTATTGGTTCATCACATTTTTACAAATGCATTACCTGTACATTCTTTGCATATATTTTCACATTTTAAGTATTTATTTAATTTTGACTGTAAAACCTGTTTTACTACAACTGTGAGGTTAGTCCTGTGTCACTTTGTGAGTGATACCCACAGGTCATTATCATTCAGCTCTGTGATATTGTGGAGATATTTGAAGCAAGTTGTAAATTACTCGTTTTGTTCTGTGACAATGCCTCAAGATCAATCTAAAACTATTGTGTTTAAAATGTGTAAAAATAATAAAGAAATCCTAAAATAACTTCTCAACCAAAAACATAGATCAAATAAATTTTGCAAAAATTGATTGATCCTACAGCTGTATCTTTATTACCAGGGAAATGATGCTCAATGTACTAGTTTTATTCACACAATTTTCAAACATATCTGTGACACTGATTTAATTTCCAAACATCTTCATGTGTTGGAATTGGTCACTGGTCAATCAGAGCACCTGTTCCTGTCATCTGATCACTTTTAAAGTTCAGACCATTGTCCATGTGGCTATGTTGACAAAGCCACATGCAATACTTTATTGGGATGGCTATGAGTTGACAGGCTTGTTAAGATTGCATTCTACGAGTTGGCCAGCATGGGGTAGCCTGAATACCTGTCCTAAGGTAGCTAACCTTCCCACGACTTTGTGTAATCATATCTTATATCCATTAGGTTTGTAGAACTGTGTAACTCACATTATTATAACAATAATTGACAAGATTTTGTCCAAACCGTTATTGTTCAAAGTGAATTATAGAGTTAACACATTGAATAAAATTTGCCTGTCAGTTGATACCTTTAAAGTTTTATTTTTAGCCAATCCCCTCCCCCTCCCCCTCTCCCCTAACAAAAAATAAATAAAATAAAAATTCAGGATTACATTATGATTACCAATTTATTTGGCCAAAAGCAATTGTATACGTACCGAAGAGGTGAAGTTCAAAGGTCATATGACACATTCATTATACTGGACAAAACACACATTATGATCCAATGAATTAATGCCAACTGTTTATATGGATGATGGACCTGTCGAGTCCATGTTATCGATACAGATGTGCATGAAAAGGCCTATACAAAACGTGTGTCTGATTTAGATGACTAGTGTTCGCCGTGGGCTGAAACATGATTGTTTGCTAGATTCAAATTTATTTGAAAATTCGGATTTTCAACAATAAGCGAGACGATTGTACAACTTGGAAAGTATGTATTTCTCATCGTTGTCAATTTTGTTCACCTGACAAATCCATCACCTGGCATAGTGTACATGGATGCTCTTTATTTCTCCTGTAACTTAAAGAGACGATGATTGTTAAGATTTGAATTTCCCCCAAAAATGACACAACATAGAAAAGTATAATCACCTGGCTTTACAAGGAGCCTGAATTTATTTCAGTGTTGCCTTAAAAAAATTGACAATTTTGATATTTGATTCTTGAATGAAAATGAGTAAATTATGTATGAACATGGTTGTTTCTATCTGACACATGTACATAGAGGGTATCAACGTATCCATGACTGGCAAAAAATGGCTGTTCTTATACAAAAATACCAGATACCAAGATTTATGACATTTTTGTGAAGTTAAGTGAAAAACAAATGAACAGAGAATACTCCAGTATTGTATAGTCCAAAGGAGATTTGTTCTGCTTACACTTAATGAAATCAAAACCTGTTTAGTGAACTAAATACAATACATCTGCTTTTTTGTGTAAAAGTAGTGTAACATAGATGTTATTACTACGTCTGCCTTTGTCTGATGCAGATTGTCGACTGCAGAAAAGTTGCAGGTGACCTCAAATTGTTACTAGACTTTCACAAAAGTTGACAAGACATAAGTCAATTTCATATAATTCTCAAAATGATTTAAGCTTGAGAGGCTTTGAATTTTAGATGTGCAATTTCCATCATAAAAATTACAAGAAAAAGAATTTACTGGTAAGTACTTTGTGTGTATGCAGAATCCTGTACATTATATTATCTCAGAACTGAAAATAAAGTTGCAAAATTATCCAACTTTGCAAAATGTATTCTGCCATGAGAAGATCTTCAGGATGAGTATTGATTATGTAAATTGAGACCAAAGTGTTTGATAAAGGATTTATCAAGTATCAGCTTTGTCCGTCCTCGTTAGCAGGGCCGTCCTTTTTTTATAAACACAAATTAATATTCACGTCTTTATTACCATAAGGCCTGCGATCACGTGTCTTGCTGTGGAGAAAAGGATCTAAACTTGCTTCAAATAAATGACCTTGATCACATTCAAATCTTCATACAACTTCTTCTTTTGAACTGTGAGTCCTGTAAATTTGATATGTAGTTTGTGGCTTACTTGAATGAAGGGCTTTTTATGTTAATCAAATTGATTATCTAACAATAAAAAAGCAAGAAGCATCAAAATCAAAATTTGAGCAATGGATAAGTATAAGACATGCTCCAAGGTGAAATATAAAAAAATGACAACCCATTGGAGGCTTCTGATTGGTCAATATTTAGATGTTTTCATGAAAAGTGGTCTATTGATGTGGTGTAAAACATGATAAACATAATGGTGAAATCCGTTTTATGATTGGACAATTTACAGGTCTCTGAAAATTTGAAGTATTGTAGTTGTATTTTCTTCATTTTCTCACAAAATGGTTACCATGGTAACAGTGACTTGAGGCAAAGTTTACATCCTTCCGTCAACCTATCACCTGCGACAGTGAGAATTCCTCTACTTTTCTCACTGTACACCATACAAGGCCGTCATTGAATTACATTTCTGTCTTTATTGCGTTTAATGATTTCCTTTTCATTTCAGTTGAGGTCTTCTTTCCAATTATTTCGAGGTTTTCTTTATCACAGAACAAAACTTAAGGTCTGTGAACTTAAAAGCATCTCTTGAAAGCAATAAGCTCGCTGTTCTTGTCCTGACAGTTGCCGAAGGCAGAATTGGGTCGGGTGAAAGAGGATTGCATTTGCTGTGGTTTTCCTCCATGAATATGGCTCCAGGTAAAAAAGTTGTAATAAATCGTCAAATGATTTCACTAACCGATGTTTACAATTTCATGCTAAATTAGAGCCTTTCTATAATGCCGATGCTTACCTGCGTGGAAAGTCTTGACAGTTATTTCCGTTTGTGTGGACTGGGAAAAAGTGATAGCCTGGATCTTCTTTGTAGAGATAATTTGATGCGAGTTATTATGATGTGTCCTTTACAATAAACAAAAGTGAGATTTAAAATCTCCACAAAAAGATAGTTCATCTTAGGATTTTAAAGTTAACAAAAACTTACCTACATGAGTATATAATAGTAGTTCATCTTAGGATTTTAAAGTTAACAAAACTTACCTACATGAGTATATAATAGAAGTTCATTTTAGGATTTTAAAGTTAACAAAACTTACCTACATGAGTATATAATAGTAGTTCATCTTAGGATTTTAAAGTTAACAAAACTTACCTACATGAGTATATAATAGTAGTTCATCTTAGGATTTTAAAGTTAACAAAGCTTACCTACATGAGTATATAATAGTAGTTCATCTAAGGTATTTTTTCTTAGGATCTTGGCCTGAGTAAAACAGAACAAAAGATTCTTTTTTGACTCTTTGAATCAATAGTTGAAATATTTCCCTTGCTATTTCAATAAAGTGCTAAAAATCTATGTGATGTTAGAAAAATTATTTTGAAATTTAATTTAAAAAGTTGAAATTTGACTTTTATTTATGTATTGATAAAAACGTAACATTTGTATTTCAGGACAATTTGATCTCATGTCATTGACTTTGAATTTTAATTTCAAGGTCACGGTTTTGATTTCATTTTACAAATTCAGGTTGAATTTCAAGAATATAGATTTACTTTGTCATGTTACATCAAGGTCTTGGGATGTCTTGCTGGGTGACAAATGTTTAACTCTAAACAGCTTTTTGTAGAAAATTAACAGAACTTTAATAATTGAAATGATATTTGAGAACTACTGACCTAAGATGTTCTCGTAAAAGATTTCGGATAATGAGTCTCCTAATGCATCAACACAACTTTAAAGGAATATAATTTTCTTTTCCATTCACATGACTGGTGTGAATTACCTTTGGCCAGAAACCATTTTCCTGGCCTCACCGACAGGAAAAGTTACAGACCAACAGGTCGTTTGGGATGGAAATCAAGCCAGTTATTCAAAAGGGACAATGCCGAGGTTCCTCCCCCACGATTCTCACTAGACGTGACATTAAGGACGCACAAAACATCTCGGGCAATAGTAAAAGTTTTAGGGTCGTAATGACAGGATATGGGGTCTTAGATGTGCACCTTACCACAGCCTCGAATCCCATCACATCCCTATAGAGATCCACCCCGGGTATCCGATGGAATTGTATATGCTCAACCTTAATTGACCCTACTAAGAGCGGCAAAATTTGACTCATAATAAGGTGTGAAAAACGAGAGGAAAGTGACAGGTGTACATTTCTACCTGTCTGAGGGACGCAGATGTTAGTGTCTGGGGTTCGTGTAACGATGGGGTGTCGCCCAGGCGAGGTGTGAAGGTGACTTACTGTGGGAATATAGTCAAGGCTTGGGGGTCCCCTGTGCTCTTGTCGGTGAGGTGTCAGGAAAGTGAAACGAATATCTTTGATTAAGCATTACCGTGATGATGACTGCTAAATTTGTAGGTGTCTCCATTCAAGTTATAAATTTGTATGTGGCTTCATTCAAGTTTAAAATTTGTGGCTGACTCCATTGAAAAACACTGTAATTTATGTACTGTGTACACACGCTGTACCAGGTTATTTTTGTATATAAGTGTTACCTAGGCAATAGGAGACAGATTTATATTGGATTTACTCACAAAACCCTTTAAATGAAATTTAAACAAATGTCAGAAAATGATAGATTTTGTCTACATGGTATTGTTGGTCTGCCATTAAGTTTTATACCTCTGTGTCACACGACTTCGTTCTCGACAGGCCAACATTCCAACATGGGACATCGGCACTTTCAAGGGTGATCACTTTCTGCGGAAAAAGTGATGATGATGTTTGATTGGTCATACATACTGAACGCTTTTTACGAAACTTCATAATTATATTAATAAATAATGTACTATCAAATAATCTAATTTTAATGTTTCGTTGAAGAAATGATTTGGTAGTAAATGATTTTGATAAATTTTTTTATTGTGATTTCTCAAAAATCATAATCTTTATAATGAGCATGCATTTAAAAAGGATATCCTAAGAATTCATTGGATAGGGGAATCAGTGGAGACGAATCGTTATTAGTGAAGCTGTGACATTGTTAACCATCACTGACAAAGTTTGACAGGTATTTGGTGGTATAGGTGGTACAGTTGTGCCTTCCACCGATACAGACGGGTTGGATTTCTCCGATCAGACATGAAAACTTCAGATTCACCTTCCCAATATCAGGGGTGTTCGGTGTGTAACTCTGATTTCATTCTATATGAAGACCCCCTTCTACATTTCTACACAGGTCAACAAAAGAACTAATCATAGTTTTTTTTAAATTATTTTTAGATTTGAATTATCTGACAAATCTGAAATTAATGTTGTTTAAAATCTCTTCTGGCCACCAAAATAAAAATAGAAATTTGAAAATGTAAAGAAACATTTTTCACTTAACTTCCTTAGTGCATTTTACAATGTAATGAAGACATGGAGTTTCACTTTCTAAATGTGGTAAACAGGATTTACCCCCATATGTTAATATTGAAATTACAAAATTATTGACAAGAAAAAGAAAACATGTTAGCAAAAGAAATGCCTTAAGTTTGAATGTCATTTTTCTTTAGATGTAATTTTTTTTTACATCGATTCATAAAGTCGATACAGTGTAATTTTAAATAATGATTATTACAATTTTGGAGCTTTAATGTGTTGCATGAAGGATCATGTCATGTTTCTAGTTTTTGGTGTGAACATGTTCGGGGCACATTTCGCTTCATTCAAAAATCAGGATAGCAATAAAGTACAGACTATACGCTGGATCAGTGGATCAGACCTCTCATAGCAGAGAGCTAATCACAGCAGTCAATTTATACTCTCCAAGTCTCTATGATTTTAACAAATTCTTTTTCATCAATAGCGCGTACTGACATTTCACATGAAATGGAAAAATATCTAAATAAATTACAGGTTTTGAGTTTAGCTGGACTTGAATGGGTAATTTTACTAAATACTAGTTCTTGTGAAACTCAGTTGGAAGTTGAACAATATGGAACTGTAGTCAGCTGACAGCTGTCAGTGAAGAAAGTATGAAAATCTGCTCCAAGTCTGGCTATTGGATCTGTTGTTAGAGATTTGGTGTAAACATTCATATAATTCCCAGGAATTACTTGCATACTGACAGAATTCTCATCATATCCCAGATTTCTCTGTCCGATTACTTTGCATATTAATTAACCTACTCGAAATTGAAATCAGATTATTCGAAATGTAATGAATATCAAATATAAGAAGTCAGCAGACACTGTGACAAGTTTGTACAGAGTCATAATGGCCAGCCCAGTGGTCAAGATCTCCGGGTGCTTTTCTCTGACATTTGGTCATCCCACTGACTATTAGGGGCAATCGCTGGACATCCACATCAAAGAAAATTACATGCATACAAATTGTATGGTCAGTCTAAAATGTCCACCTCTATGTTTAAGTTGATTAGGAAGGGTGTAATTACAGACACTGGACAGTGAGTGACCGCTGAGTGGACATTACTGACCACTGAGCTGATGAAGGTTGTACAAAGTGTAAGTGTCCATCAAGAGTGAAGTGGTCATTGGATCGGTCTGGATTGGTCAGTATTGGTCAGTGTGATGTATTGACCTTATAGAGCAAGAGTTGACAGTATGTCACCTAGTCAAGTAAACCCACCAACAATATCTAGCCAATTAGGGCTGCTTATTGGAAAAACAGGATTAAATTTAATCTTCTTAAATTCTCATATTTTCAATTACTTTTTTCATTAACAAAAGAAAACTGAAATTGTGATTCATTTTAAAAAGAATGTATGTGATGGTTTTGTGGGAAATGGTGGAGGGGGGGGGGGGGGAAATTGAAGTGTAAAGGTCATTTTTTCATAACTAAATTTTAAATTCCAAATGATTGTGAATTTGGGGGGGGGGGGGGGGACAGACGGACGGTATATGTGATATTGGTATGGCAGGGCATTGGGTATCCCAGAACAAGTGAAGAACCGTGGTGTGTGGTTCAATTCCTTCTTGAGGTGGTTTATGTTTCTCAGAAAGCTAAGAACGTACTGTGTTATCGTTATGGCATATTCACCAGTAACTACTTTCCTATCTAAATATGATCCTGGCTCTTCACAGAATGGTCAACCCAACAAACAAACAGGCAGTCAATGTGTACTTTTTCAAAATTTGTGCATCAGAACTTTTCTGTTTTATTGAAGATTCATGCCAGGGTATGGCAGTATAGATGTTTATGTACTTTAGAATAATTGATCTGGGTGGGATGAGTTGTAAAATTTGTAACAAATCATGTTTTTATGATAACAATACAGGTAGTATATTAGCTTTGAGGACAGATGTGGAAAAGAACAGACGACAATTAAACAATTCTAGAATTATCATAAACCAAACTAACATGGTGGTCCTTATTACTATAATAGGAAACTGTTGTTGCTATTTAAGCATGAATATTTTAGATTTTAACACAAACAGAACAAATGTTGGTGTATCTTTGTAAAGAGTAAGTGAAATAGAATTACTGTATAAAACCTATAAACCACAGGAAGAAGTTTTATAGAAAGTCATGAAAATCTCATGAAGCCATGATCCAACAGGGTTTGTGGAAATTAGTAATATGTCACGGTCTCCGATTTCACCTAAATCTGATACAGGTTCCATTTGTTGCAGGTGTGAACATCATAAAATTGAAAGTTTCTATCATAAAACTGACCAGTAAAACTAGACGTGACCTCTAGGGTGATGGTCAGTGGTCAAATAAGAGCTTGATAACTATATAGGTTCTTTGTTTATCAGCATTCAGGTATCTAGTTGTAGTAGTTACTACATAGTTCAAGATGTTTAAATATAAAGGGATTCATTTGAAAAAATAAATAAATTAAAAGGATAAAGAATTGATAATTTTGAAACTAAGATAAAATGTTTTTCTACCTTTTTACCTACTTTTTACATGCATACCTAATTAATGATACAAATACATACTTCTTTAATATTACCCAAATCAGAACTGTAATCATCCCACAGAGCTATCGGCTAATAATTTACAATTGACCATCAGGAATTGTATGATAAAGAATGTTTTGCTAATATGTTAAGCATCACATATCACCTATTTAAATTTACTTGACCCCTTGCTATCATTTCCTTGACCTGTAGCTGTAATGTCCTTAACCTAAAGTTAATGGCCTTGACCCATTGTTAAATTGTCCTTGACCTATTGTTAATGGTATTGACCCATTGTTATATTGTCTTTGACCTATATTTAATGGCCTAGACCTATTATTTTAATGTTCTTGATCCATAGTTAATGGTCTTGACCTATTGTGATAATGCCCTTGACCCATAGTTAATGCCCTTGGCCTATTGTGATAATGCCCTTGACCCATAGTTAATGCCCTTGGCCTATTGTGATAATGCCCTTGACCCATAGTTAATGGCCTTGACCTTTTGAGATAATGTCATTGACCAATAGTTAATGGCCTTGACCTATTGTGATAATGCCCTTGACACATAGTTAATGGCCTTGACCTATTGTGATAATGCCCTTGACATATTGTTAATGTCCTTGACCTTTTGTGATAATGCCCTCGGCCTATAGTTAATGGCGGCCTTGACCTATTGTGAAAATGCCTTTGACCCATAGTTAATGGCCTAGGCCTATTGTGATAATGCCCTTGACATATTGTGATAATTCCCTTGACCCATAGTTAATGGCATTGACCTATTGTGATTATGGCCTTGACCTATTACGATAATGGCCTTGACCTATTGTGATAATGCCCTTGACCCATAGTAAATGGCCTTGATCTATTGTGATAATGCCCTTGGTCTATAGTTAATGGCCTTGACCTATTGTGAAAATGCCCTTGACCCATAGTTAATGCCCTTGGCCTATTGTGATAATGCCCTTGACCCATAGTTAATGCCCTTGGCCTATTGTGATAATGCCCTTGACCCATAGTTAATGCCCTTGGCCTATTGTGATAATGCTCTTGACCCATAGTTAATGGCCTTGACCTATTGTGATAATGCCCTTGACCCATAGTTAATGCCTGATGTCAGACACACTAGAGCTTACTTCCAGATTATTAAATATTCAATGATTATACATATATAAGGGAATTATTCTGAAACCTATTCACGAATTCTCTATTTTTCATAAACATATATTTTCTCTGGTTTTTTAGAAATATGAAATCTTCCTATTGTTCAGCTTACTGACTTTTATTTTATGTGAATTATATACTAGACAAGTTTAAAGTTGATAATCTACTGTGTCAATGATAGAGCTACTCCTATTACAATTAAACAAGCAATCCTCAAATAAATAAACAAGTAAACAATTCAAAGCCAAGCATTGACTAGAGTGTAACATTGGACAAAAAGAAAGTTGATGAAGGGTCACATGACACAAGTCCCCTACATCATTATAAAAAAATCACAGCCCTGTTATACCGTGATGGTTTAGCTAGTCTGTTAATTTTGATACAGATATGTTATACACTTGTTTGTAAAGAAAAAACTCATGATTCTGTCAGCTCTGTGTAATTGTGTGACGGACAATAAAAAGGTCGTGAAAATGAGATTTATTTTATCATTTGTTTGGGTTAGAATTTAATGCCTGTGCAAAAGGATGGCAGCCAAACCATATAACACATATAAAATTACAATCTTTATGAATATATTATATTTCAAATATAATACATTTATTTCAAATGCGCTTGAAGTTTTATTACTTATATTTTCATTTAATTGTCACTATGGCATTGCTATGAAAATTGTCGTAAAAATCAACATGAATTTCTATTTCTATTATCTAGCTAGAAGTTTCAGTTTTGATTTGAATTTTAAAACATAATATATGAAATTATAACCATGAATGTGTCATTCACTAGTGAATCACTACACAAGTTTTTCAGACCGCTATTTAGCAAGAACATTTTCAAAGTGGATGGAGGAAGTGTCATGGGTTGTACATATCTGTGATACAGTTGACATAACAGGATATTCTACGTTTATATAGAAGTTAGGCATCTCCTAATATTATCACCATATAGGTACATTGTTATAAGAAAATGTTTCTTTTGTGTTCTTACAAGCTAGCTCGGTTAATATATGCGAAATACGAAACATATTATACAGGAATATTTTACGAAAGATTCTACAAATTATTTTTGATATATCAGATAAGAACTTTCTATTTTAAAATGACCTGAATTTTGTTTCGTTTTCTCCCCTTTTTTCTATGAGAGAAAAATCACTTAACGAGTGTCACAGTGAAATATTGAGGATGCCCACTTTGTAATGGAAGCCTGCGGAAATATTCAAATTTAAACGCTAAAAGGTCTGAGACATGATGATCTTAAGTTTCACTCGTATTTTACTTTATTGCAACACACAATACAACAGCAGTCTGGCAATTTAAAGGATAAAGATTTAAATTTACCTTCTTAAGAAAGCTGTGATAGGAGTGTGGAAACCTGTCGGGACAGACATCACTTTTAACAGTAAAACTGGAGGTTGCTAACTGAGATCTCTCATTAATATGGAGATTGAAAACTTGTGTATATCAAATGAGTTTCAGATACAAAGATGTAGATAAATATTGGTTTCTTTGCTGACAGGAATTTTTTGTCTAAGTTTTTTTTTGTATTGAGAAAGCTTTTATAAAAGACAAACTTTGATAGGAGTTGAAATAATATTTTTCCTTTCACACCATGCACTGTCATCAGAGTAAGAGTAAATTGGGGAAGTGAAGGGACGTTTGAATTGCTGCTTTGTAGGAAGTTAAGATAATATTGTTCCTGTGGCTATTTATCTTGTCATCGCTATGAATAAAAGTGTCATTTTCTATCCAATAGTCTCATTTTAAGTTATTTCAGAACCTGTTCTGATCTGTAGAGATGGTGTTATTTTTTATTTATCATGTTTAGTACTTGTGATCTTCTCCTTGGGAGTAAGATGAGGGATCTCAGCCCTTGGATGGGGTCTTTAGAGATTAAGGACTTGGGGTCTTTAGAGATTAAGGATTTTGGGTCTTCAGAGATTAAGGACTTGGGGTCTTCAGAGATTAAGGACTTGAGGTCTTCAGAGATTAAGGACTTGAGGTCTTCAGAGATTAAGGACTTGGGGTCTTCAGAGATTAAGGACTTGGGGTCTTCAGAGATTAAGGACTTGGGGTCTTCAGAGATTAAGGACTTGGGGTCTTCAGAGATTAAGGACTTGGGGTCTTCAGAGATTAAGGACTTGGGGTCTTCAGAGATTAAGGACTTGGGGTCTTCAGAGATTAAGGACTTGGGGTCTTCAGAGATTAAGGACTTGGGGTCTTCAGAGATTAAGGACTTTGATGAACCAGGGAAGCACACGGTATAGTGTTACACACAATGTGATTGGAGAGACTTGACCCACCAGACTTGAACCCAGAACCTCCAAACCCTAGACAAACATTAACCAATCGAACTACCAACCCTCCTTATTTCAACAGCATTCATCCCAGAAAGCAAGTACACAACCCTATTCCAGCAGCCATAGGTATATTTTGTTCTTTTAATGTTTTTGTCAACTTAAGAATCTTCCTACTGGGTTGGAATTCTCGCCCTCAAGGGTGCAAACTTGTGTGTCAAATTGTCTAGCTTACAGGATACTTACAGTACAACTAGAATGGAAAAAATACAATGATTATGAGCGGAGAAACTTGTCAAAGGTCATATGGATGCTAGTCGACGGGTACATAAGTTGTTGGTACTAAGTGGAGGACAGGAGAAATGTATTTATAGAATTTAACAATCTGAATTCACCAATATCACTTTCAAAACATGTCCTCTCTAACTTCACAAACATCAAATGAACAAAACGTAAACCATGTTTGGAATGTACTCCCGGTTTTACAGGGGGATATAGATATGTTTTTATCTGTATTTCAAGTGAAGGTCCAATTTGATGGACTATTGTTAAAGTGTTTGGTGGTCCATCTTAGTGACACCTTAGCCTTGCCTCTCACGGCCAGGTAAAATACACAAACGATACAGGTATGGCCATCCGTCATCGTAACATCACAGGTGATAATCGAAAGCAAATTTGATATGTGGTAAATGATCTCTAGTTTTGATAAAGAAAATTAAATTCTCAGAAACCTCTGATAAGTCACATATATTGATTGGAAAAAACAATTGATGCTGTATATGGTGTTGAACAGATTAATTGGAGCACTTTTTTGTGAGCTTACTCAAAAGAGATGAAGTAGTCGAGGTAAATCGAGAGCATTTTAGACCTAGTTTATTGGTAAATTATTTGATAAATCTGGACTGTATTTCAACAAGCAGTTTTTTAAGTGTATCAAATTGTTATCTGGACAGAGAAATTATAATGGCCTGACTAAAGTTTAAAATTGGAAGACTTTCTGTTATTGGGTAACATTATATCATTAACGTATATGGGTCTGGAGTTAAAAACTGTTAGTTAAATCCGAGGCATCATAATTCCAGCATCTTACCATAGCTTATTGGAAACAGGTTCTAAAATGCTCTTGATATTGATTAATCAACAGTGACGGATCCGATTCATCAAATTGACCATTGGTCAGCGACACAAATAACCAGACACAATGATCTTTTTCCAGTACATAAAACATGAAAAAAGGGTTGGTTTAAAGCCTATAATTATAGCGGTAACAGGACACGGCTCCCCAGAGGTGTTTTAAAAGTTGTTTATAAGTAGCTGTCATTTTCACTTACCACTCGACATTACCCTGTATATACAGTGTGTATCTATGGTGGGTACAGTCAGGGCCTACAGTGGTTGAGCTGTGATTTATGATGTTGATTTGTGTATTTGCAGTAGACAGACCATGTTAGTAGATGTAATTGAGACCCTACAATGAAAGTGCTGCCAATTTCTATTGGTGATTTACCAGTTTGATTTATACATCCTTCACAATGAGTTCTGACACTTTTGGTGTAGATTTGTTATAGGTATCAGTCCAGCTCAGAACAGGGTCCAAATAGAAAATATTATCAACCATACCGAACAACTTCAACCAATGAAACTGATGTCAGGCTCAATTACCTTGGTAGAACTCTGTATAAAAAAGGAGCTACATATGTATATCTTTGATCCATTTCACTATTTATGAGAACAAATCACTACTTAGTTAGTATTTTATCTACAGTTGTAGTAGCTTTAAGTAAGATTACATAGGAAATTGCTGTCAAAAATCGAAATTTTAGGTACAAACTTCATGTTCTCAAATCACATTTCTATGCCTCCTATAACAACCCAATTAATATTTATCTGCATAAATATACAAAGATGTCAAAGAGGCTGGCTGGTATTTCAATATAAAGTTATTTGCCCTCCTAATAAAAATTCCCATTTTGTAAGTCTGTCCATTTTGTCATTTGTTTTTTTAATTCTTAGTATGTAACTACTGATCCCTCTCGGCTACAAATTTGAACAAATATTAATAGAATCCTTCCCTGCCTTGGGGTGTGACAAAGAAATCTAAACCCGAGGGGAATTCATGAACGTCCAACTATTGGACATTCATGGATTTCCCCGAGGGTTGAGATTTCTTTGTCACACTCCCTAGGTAGGGAATGATTATTTTTCTCCTACCACTTTAAAAAATTCCAATCAGCGGTCAAGGTATGTTTGTAAAGTAGTACCTATCACAACCCCAAAAAACGCATCCCAATATCATTGAACAAGAAAACATATGTCTAAAATTAATAACGATATTTATTCAAACAGACACTGAAATAAGGTTCCAGTGATACTATTCTTACATTAACAACAGTACATGTATATCTTGTCATTTCATATATTGTCTCATACGCATATTTAACGTTAAATAACAGCGCGGGAGCTATAAGTGATGTAACTTAAAAAGTACTTCCGTAAGTACTTCCGGTTCAGAAGGTAAGTATTTGCAATCTGTCATACCCTAGGGGTTGACAGAGAAATCTCTCACGTCTAAAGCTGGAGATAAACCGGTGAACGCGTCTAAAGCTGGAGATATACCGGTGAACGCGTCTAAAGCTGGAGATAAACCGGTGAACGCGTCTAAAGCTGGAGATATACCGGTGAACGCGTCTAAAGCTGGAGATATACCGGTGAACGCGTCTAAAGCTGGAGATAAACCGGTGAACGTGTCTAAAGCTGGAGATATACCGGTGAACGTGTCTAAAGCTGGAGATATACCGGTGAACGTGTCTAAAGCTGGAGATATACCGGTGAACGCGTCTAAAGCTGGAGATATACCGGTGAACGCGTCTAAAGCTGGAGATATACCGGTGAACGCGTCTAAAGCTGGAGATATACCGGTGAACGCGTCTAAAGCTGGAGATATACCGGTGAACGGTAGAATACCACTGAACTGGTCGTTTTAAGGTGGGATTTCCTTTGTAGTAGTAGATGGCTAGCTCACAGAGAAACATACATGGGGTGTGTCATATACTATCCATAGCAATTTGACTTTGGTTTGTGTCTGTGAACCAAAAGAATAATTTTGAGGCAGCATCTCCTTGTAGTAGCTGGTACATACATCACTTAACAACACATAGGAGGCCTTCTGCATGTTTGTTATTGTTTAACGTCCTATTAACAGCCAGGTTTTGGAGGTGGAGGAAAGCCGGAGTACCCGGAGAAAAAACACTGGTCTAGGGTCAGTACTTGGCAAATGCCTCACAGAAGTTTTCGAACCCACAACCCAGTGGTGGAGGGGCCATAACCATGTTGGTAAATGATAGTCTGTGATATATGCTTCCAGAGAAAAGTAAACTGCCCTGGGTAGGAACTGAAACCATATATCTCTTCCCTTCTGAGGTTTCATTGTCTGATGCTGTACCTGCTGTACCTTCTGAACCTACTGTGCCTACTGTAACTGCTGTACCTACTGTATTTACTGTACCTGCTGTACCTACTGTACCTACTGTACCTACTGTACCTACTGTATCTACTGTATCTACTGTACCTACTGTACCTACTGTACCTACTGTACCTGCTGTATCTACTGTTCCCACTGTACCTGCTGTACCTACTTTACCTACTGTTCCCACTGTACCTACTGTACCTACTGTACTTACTGTACCTAATGTACCTACTGTACCTACTGAACTTACTGTACCTACTGAACCTACTGTACCTGCTGTACCTGCTGTACCTACTGTACCTACTACACCTACTGTGCCTACTGTACCTACTGAACCTACTGTACCTGCTGTACCTGCTGTACCTGCTGTACCTGCTGTTCCTGCTGTACCTGCTGTACCTGCTGTACCTGCTGTACCTGCTGTACCTACTGTTCCCACTGTACCTGCTGTTCCTACTGTACCTACTGTATCTACTGTACTTATTGTACCTACTGTACCTGCTGTACCTGCTGTACCTACTGTACCTTCTGTGCCTACTGTTCCCACTGTACCTGCTGTACCTGCTGTACCTGCTGTACCTACTGTTCCCACTGTACCTACTTTAACTGCTGTACCTACTGTTCCTACTGTACGTAAACTACCTACTGTACCTACTGTACATACTGTAACTGCTGTACCTACTGTACCTACTGTACCTACTTGTACTCTGACTCTGTACCTACTGTTACCTACTGCTCCTGCTGTACCTACTGTACCTCTACTGTCTACTGTACATACTGTACACTTTGTACCTACTGTCACATACCTACTGTACCTACTGTACATACTGCGCCTGCTGTAACTGCTGTACCTACTGCACCTGCTGTACATACTGCACCTGCTGTAACTGCTGTACCTACTGTACCTGCTGTACCTGCTGTACCTCCTGTTCCTACTGTACCTATGACTTACTGTACCTACTGTATGCCATACATACTGCCTACTGTTACCTCTGTACCCACTGACCTCTGTACCTGCTGTACCTACTGTTCCCTGTACCTATGTAACCTGCTGTACCTACTGTTCCACTGTACCTACTGTACATGCTGTACCTACTGTACTTACTGTACCTACTGTACATGATGTACCTACTGTTCTTACTGTACCTGCTGTACCTAATGTACCTACAGTACCTACTATACCTACTGTACCTGCTGTACCTACTCTAACTGCTGTACCCTCTGTTCCTACTGTACCTATTGTACCTTCTGTACATGTTGTACTTTTTGTACCTGCTGTACCTACTGTACCTACTGTTCCTACTGTACCTACTGTACCCACTGTACCCACTGTACCTACTGTTCCCACTGTACCTGCTGTACCTACTGTTCCTACTGTTCCTACTGTACCTGCTGTACCTGCTGTACCTGCTGTTCCTACTGTACCTACTGTACCTACTGTACTTGCTGTACATACTGCACATGCTGTAACTGCTGTACCTACTGCACCTGCTGTACCTGCTGTATGTATTGCACATGCTGTAACTGCTGTACCTACTGCACCTGCTGTACCTGCTGTACCTGCTGTACCTTCTGTTCCTACTGTACATAATATACCTACTGCACCTGCTGTACCTCTGTACTATTGACACTGCTTTTACTGTCTGCTGTACCTACTGACACTCTGACCTGTACCTGCTGTACCTGCTGTACCTGCTGTACCTACTGTTCCCATTGTACCTACTGTACCTACTGTACCTACTGTACCTACTGTACCTGCTGTACCTACTGTTTTCACTGTACCTGCTGTACCTGCTGTTCCCACTGTACCTACTGTATGTGCTGTATCTGCTGTGCCTACTGTTCCCATTGTACCTGCTGTCTCTGTACTGGTTACCTATGTCCTCTGTACTGCTGTACTACCTATCTGTACTCTGTACTGTATACCACTGTACCTGCTGTATACTGCACTGTACCTACTGTTCCTACTGACTTGTACCTACTGTACCTGCTGTACCTGCTGTACCTACTGTTTTCACTGTACCTGCTGTACATACTGTACCTTCTGTATCTACTATACCTATTGTATCCACTGTACCTACTGTACCTGCTGTACCTATTGTACCCACTGTACCTACTGTATCCACTGTACCTACTGTACATGCTGTATCTACTGTACTTACTGTACCTACTGTACCTACTGTACATGCTGTATCTACTGTACATGCTGTACCTACTGTACCTACTGTACCTGCTGTACCTAATGTACCTACAGTACCTACTATACCTACTGTACCTGCTGTACCTGCTGTACATACTGTAGTTGCTATACCTACTGTACCTATCGTACCTTCTGTACCTACTGTACATGTTTACCTTTTGTACCTGCTGTACCTACTGTACCTACTGTACCTACTGTACCTACTCTAACTGCTGTACCCTCTGTTCTTACTGTTCCTATTGTACCTTCTGTACCTACTGTACATGTTTACCTTTTGTACCTGCTGTACCTACTGTACATGTTTACCTTTTGTACCTGCTGTACCTGCTGTACCTACTGTACCTACTGTTCCTACTGTACCTACTGTACCCACTGTACCTGCAGTACATACTGTAGTTGCTGTACCTACTGTACCTATCGTACCTACTGTACCTACTGTACCTACTGTACCTACTGTACCTATTGTACCTACTGTACCCACTGTAATAAATGTACCTTCTGTACTTACTGTATCTACTGTACTTACTGTACCTTCAGTACCCACTGTACCCACTGTATCAACTGTACCGACTGTACCTACTGTACTTACTGTACCTACTGTACCTACTGTACTTACAGTACCTGCTGTACCTACTGTACCAGCAGTTATCTCTGCCCCACCCACCACTGAACATCTGGACACTGTACTACTCTGAATTGTTTACCATACTTTAAATGCTGAGATTATAGTGAAATAAACTTTGTATAATGATACAGTGATATAAATATATTTTTTTTAATTCTAAACTAAACAATACTTTTCTCTTATACTGTTGCATAAAGAATACCCTATGTCCAGTAAGCAGAGTTTACCTCACTAATATGTGATATTCCTATCCAGTTTATATGTCCTGAAGATATAAGATGATTTGTAACGTTAAAACTATGTTAAAAACAAATGCTATTTTATTTTTCAATTGAAAAAAAAACTTTCACGAATTTCCAATTGATCACACATTAAGCTAACTGTACTTTGATACAAATGATCAATTTGTACTGGCACTATGTCCGAGCTGCAGGTGGGGGAATAAGATCTGACTTCTATCAGGACTATCTCTCTGGAGGGGGTCACCTTGGCTTGGCCCTAACCTAGGATGGGCATGTCCAGTCTGTGGGTGACCACACAAATGTCAGAGAGAGGGGTACCTGATGTCCAATAAAGATCGGAGGATAAGACATCTTCACCAGCCACTGACACAGGATTGGTGTTGGCCGTCTGATCAGAAAGTTGATAAGATTAAACTGGAATCACTTTTTCCCATTCAATACACATAAAATGGACGATTAAAACTAATTTGTTTGTGTATGGATAGAGGATTAATATGTTTATATTGAGTTCCGGATGCTGACTTATCATCTTTCAGTATCAGGCCCATGGCAATATGCTTCCTTTGATAGACACTCATTGTACAAGGTGAAATCTTACCTCTACAAAATTATCTATACTAATTAATAAAAATTATCTTGGGAGCTGTCAACTCAAATTTTATCACAAGCTTAAGATTTTAGTTTACACAAAAAACATGTTGCATGAAAGTGACTATGGAATGAAAGTGAATAGAGATTTGAGAGTGGAAATAAAAATCAGCATATTTAAGAATATGAACCAAAGTTTTGAGTTTATTTCAGAGTGAAAATGGAAACCAGATTGGTATTTAGAAGTGTACAACAAACTATTGTAAATGTACATACAAAAAATGTACTTTAACTGTATTCTTATTTCAGCACTTTTCGGGCTAGAAGCATTACGCTAAATTTTGATCGCACTTATTGCACTTTCTATCAACTATATAAAATAGTTTTGACGAATTCATCAATGTCCTAATCTGTTAAAATTTGAAAATGCACTAAAATTTTGAGTGCACCAAATAAAGTATGTTTACAATATTTTATTTTAAAATTCAAGATAAATGTTCTGGTTCATTTGAAAGTGAATCAAGATACATCATCAAGTTTGTTTGAAAATGAATTCAGACAAATCTTACTTCATCTGATATTGATGGTGAGTTTCCATATTTGAAAGTGAGAACCCAATGGGTTATTTAAGATTTAAGATAAAGAAAATTCAGTCAAAATTTGAGTTTATTATTTGTAAGTGTAAAACAAAAGGCTTCTTAAATTTGAAATAGTTGATTAGAAAGTGTAGATTATCACTTTTTGTGTATTTTAATAATTTTGAAAAGTGTTGACAGTTCTTTTGCATTTCCTAATCAAAGTTGATATGTGACAGTCCTTGTTTGTTTTTGTACGCCGTGTTGTTAGTTGCTAGGATCGGCTTCAAAAGTCAAGTTGAAGGTGACTTTTGTACAGACAATACATAACTCATAAAAAAATACTGTTGCACTTTTGGAACATTGGCTTTGTCTCTGAGTGAGATAGGAGAGGAAAAACAGTTTATAAAGTCTAAAGGCATTTGAATTCTTGCCAAACTTGTCTCTTTGTTTTCAAAATATTAGATCTCCTTCGTCGATGGTGGAAGATCGATTAGTTCTGTTTTAAACAATTGCGATCAAATTTTATTTGAAAGGCTGATTAGTTTTTTCTTGTCGAGCGACGTTTTTCATCAGCTTCTTTATCAAAGAATTAAATACCTTACATTGCTTATGACAATAAACCTCGTTAATTGTCATGACGGCATAGAACCCAACTCTCTGCATCAGTTAACACACTAGCCTGATAATCTTCCATCTTCATTTGTGTTTGGTAACGGAGATTTCACGATCCGAACAATGGATTGACAGTTATGCTGGGACTTGTAGAAAAGGAAGACCATTTTTAAAGCACTGTTACATTTTTGGCATGTCTTAGGGTTTGCTTTGCTTTGTTTGTGGTTGTTGTAATCCTCTTAAGAAAAACATTCTCATTCGTATCCATTTTCAATTGAAGCTATTTCTAAAGCTTGTCCCACGCTATTGAATGTATCACTTGGTAAGTTATAAAAAACAATGTCTATTCTATTTATTTACAGATAAAATGTAAAAACAAAGGCCACTGGTTAAAGGGACAAACTCCACCAGTTTATCTTCAATATCTGCTATTTCATACAGTGTTAAAATGCTTCATGATTCAATGAAAAAATAGGTGAATAGGATATAGATTTTATGTGAATTCTAATGAATATTACTTATTTTTTGCATCATTTATTTTTATTAAAATTCTATCGGAATGAAAATAAGTAATGAAATATCACTTCAGAATTTTGAGAATCAAGTAAAACAGCATTAACAGAGTTCCAGTTTCATCACATTAACTCCAGGAAATTCCTTTTTTTATAGAAAAATATTTATGAATTAAAGGCTAGTTCCTTAACTAAGATCCAATAATAAATTCTTTCTGATTAAAACTTTAAGTTCAGGAATAATGATGGAACTTTAAAGGCTGAGGTTTGTCTTGGGTGGAGAGTAATTATTTTGTATTCATCCCTTTTTTCTCCAATTCCACTTTGCATGAATTTTGTTTTTGTTGATATTTCAGGACTTAAATACAGTGTATTTAACTTGTTACATCTTTGCATAAAATAGACAATTTTCACAGCTTTCATAATAAGGCTGTGATTTTTTCTTCTCCGACCAGTGAGCCTTTAAATACCTAACAGAAATGCTTTAACGTAACAAGTTACAAGTCTAAAACAATAGCAGAAGAAATGCTTATAACAAGTCTTTGTTAGATATGTCAGGCTTTGATTCATATACCGTATTAAGTATAGATAATATACCTGTAGATTTCTCGTTAAGACAGGTAAAATATCTTTGTTTTATTGTACATACACTCTTTCCCACCGAGTAGTTTTAAATACAGGAACGAGATCTGACTTCATGATACCCTGCAAAGGTAACAGTTTCAAAATACACGGCTAAGGAAAAACACGCCTCACTAGTTGTCCTGTACACAATAAAATCGTAAATGGACCGTGGAAGATTGCCAAAAATTTACAACTATTCAATCTGATGGGATAAAATAACATTGATTTCTATAGAAAATCATTGACAGAAATTGACCCCATAGATTATCAGTAGTTTATCTAAGTTTCTCATCATTTCAGGGTGACTTTACCGATCACACAAAGGCGTTTTAATTACTCTCCTTCTGATTAGCAAGGAGTTATTAACAAGTCCCCCAGATCGCTGAGGGACGTCAGTTTTACAAGGTTTTATCCTCCCCTCGTAAACAATGTACAATGATCAAGCGTATTTCTACCTAAATGACAGTTCATTAATGGCTTGATAAATCTTTTCTTTGTCTTACTTGTTTTTTTGTTTTTGCTTTAAAATGATTTAATTAACCTCGCTATTTCTTTAAAAAAAATAATACAATGATAATACTGATTAAGTACCTTGGCCTAAAAATGTCTGAAAGAAAAAAGTTAATTAAAAATTACCTAGATTATATGTATTGTCTTGAATTAATGATATGAGGATAGAAAAATTTCATGTGACCTGATTTATTGTTTCAAGTCTACTAGTTACCACTAGTCATTGTTGTCTGGCAGTGGGATCTAGAGAGTATTTCATCCCTAGAGAGATGTTATTTGGTTTCTGACAGAGGATCTGTAACTACTAAAAATCTTGGGAAAGCACTATGTATCAGCTGTTTGTTTGAAAATATAACGTTTTATACAATAAGCAGTGGATGCAGCTTTTTAAAGTTTTTATAATAATTGTAAAATCTGGGTGAATTAATATCTTGACACCATGCTTCGTGAGTATGCTTTAGTGAGCATTAGCAACTAGAATATCAACACATTATGGTAATGTTAGACAATATCTGTGTAGAGATGTAATGTCATTTTCCATCATAATCCTACAAGTTTTTAATCACCTGATAAGGCATTATATATAGGATCACTGCCTGGTGTGTTGGCATTGGTCATCATTTTCATCATTCACAGAAAAGTTTTGTTGCAATATCTTTTTGGTTGATGAAACTCAAAGCTTTATGTAGAGCTTGCTTAAAGTACTTTCCCGAGTTGTGAAGGTCAAAGGTTAATGTAACTATAAATAGAAAACGGTTTTCCTACAATAACTTTGAGGTACCTTGGCCTGATTAAATTGATCTCTTTCTTACACATTGTCGGTTCATTAATAACATGCATTATCAGATATATGAGAGTTGTGTCAAAATAATCCTCAGTTTGCGGCCATGACAGCTATGGTGTTCATACCATCCTCAGTTTGAGGTCATGACAGCTATGGTGTTCATACCATCCTCAGTTTGAGGCCAAGACAGCTATGGTGTTCATACCATCCTCAGTTTGAGGTCATGACAGCTATGGTGTTCATACCATCCTCAGTTTGAGGCCATGACAGCTATGGTGTTCATACCATCCTCAGTTTGAGGCCATGACAGCTATGGTGTTCATACCATCCTCAGTTTGAGGTCATGACAGCTATGGTGTTCATACCATCCTCAGTTTGAGGCCAAGACAGCTATGGTGTTCATACCATCCTCAGTTTGAGGTCATGACAGCTATGGTGTTCATACCATCCTCAGTTAGAGGCCATGACAGCTATGGTGTTCATACCATCCTCAGTTTGAGGTCATGACAGCTATGGTGTTCATACCATCCTCAGTTAGAGGCCATGACAGCTATGGTGTTCATACCATCCTCAGTTTGAGGTCATGACAGCTATGGTGTTCATACCATCCTCAGTTAGAGGTCATGACAGCTATGGTGTTCATACCATCCTCAGTTTGAGGTCATGACAGCTATGGTGTTCATACCATCCTCAGTTTGAGGCCATGACAGCTATGATGATCATACCATCCTCAGTTTGAGCCATGGCAGCTATGGTGTTCATACCATCCTCAGTTTGAGGTCATGACAGCTATGGTGTTCATACCATCCTCAGTTTGAGGTCATGACAGCTATGGTGTTCATACCATCCTCAGTTTGAGCCATGGCAGCTATGGTGTTCATACCATCCTCAGTTTGAGGCCAAGATAGCTATGGTGTTCATACCATCCTCAGTTTGAGGTCATGACAGCTATGGTGTTCATACCATCCTCAGTTTGAGGCCATGACAGCTATGATGATCATACCATCCTCAGTTTGAGCCATGGCAGCTATGGTGTTCATACCATCCTCAGTTTGAGGTCATGACAGCTATGGTGTTCATACCATCCTCAGTTTGAGGTCATGACAGCTATGGTGTTCATACCATCCTCAGTTTGAGCCATGGCAGCTATGGTGTTCATACCATCCTCAGTTTGAGGCCATGACAGCTATGGTGTTCATACCATCCTCAGTTTGAGGTCATGACAGCTATGGTGTTCATACCATCCTCAGTTTGAGGCCATGGCAGCTATGGTGTTCATACCATCCTCAGTTTGAGCCATGGCAGCTATGGTGTTCATACCATCCTCAGTTTGAGGCCATGACAGCTATGGTGTTCATACCATCCTCAGTTTGAGGTCATGACAGCTATGGCGTTCATACCATCCTCAGTTTGAGGTCATGACAGCTATGGTGTTCATACCATCCTCAGTTTGTGGCCAAGACAGCTATGGTGTTCATACCATCCTCAGTTTGAGGCCAAGATAGCTATGGTGTTCATACCATCCTCAGTTTGAGGTCATGACAGCTATGATGATCATACCATCCTCAGTTTGAGGCCATGACAGCTATGGTGTTCATACCATCCTCAGTTTGAGGCCATGACAGCTATGATGATCATACCATCCTCAGTTTGAGGTCATGACAGCTATGGTGTTCATACCATCCTCAGTTTGAGGTCATGACAGCTATGGTGTTCATACCATCCTCAGTTTGAGGCCATGACAGCTATGATGATCATACCATCCTCAGTTTGAGGCCATGACAGTAATGGTGTTCATACCATCCTCAGTTTGAGGCCATGACAGCTATGGTGTTCATACCATCCTCAGTTTGAGGCCAAGACAGCTATGGTGTTCATACCATCCTCAGTTTGACTTGATCTTTGTCAATCCTACATCACAGTCTAGTATTATCCTCCCAAGTCACACATACCAGTAGGATCTAAATTTCCCTAACCATTTACATTAGATGCCAACAGAGGTCAATATTAATTATAATTGTTTCAATACTAGGGATAGAACCAGGGATCTCTGGCTTGCTGGTCTAGTCGTTCAACTGATCAAGCTGATTTTTTCTCTAACTAAGCGGCATAATGCATTTAGTATTTACCAGGGTTATACAAATATATTTCATGAAAATATAGCTTGTTTACAGATCTAATCATATGTCCAATTTTTTTCCTGTGTATTGAGCATTTTGTTGAATTCTATAGTGTGCTTTCATTTTTACTGCAATTGACCATGTTAAACACCTCACATCTCAAAGCAATCAAGATGGTGTTTTTTACAGTAATTATCCAGACAAAGTTATCCCAACAAAACAGACATAATATGTCACTACCTGTTTTATTTGCTAGTAGGCTTTTCTACAACACTTCAGATTAACACACGTTTGTTCATGATATTGTATATACCTCAGACTTAGAATCAAAGAGGCCTATAGTCACTGCCCTGTATCAGTCAACAAGCCAGTCTTGTACAGGCCCAATGTACCTGTTTGTTTTTATCCATTGTTCTCAGGTATATCTGATAGAAATATTGAACTTCTTACATATTTCACTTGACTTCAAAACCACATGATTGTACTTATGTATATTTGAAGTTTTCTGGCCACCACGAGGGTGATAGGGCTAGTTTCTGTATGATAAGTAAGATGGAGACCGACCCTTTTGGAAAGGTCCCAGGAGCAAAACGAGATAGTAGCATGTGGGAATGTCTCAGAGAGACTGGGACAACAAACATTCACATGATCATAACAAACAATAGACTTGTTGTCAATATTCGGAGATGAAGGTCTCGGCAGCATGCCAGAGTCCTATCTATATGTAACTCTTGTCATATCGTTACTGGATGAAGAAGACACTGTGTTGCTGCTTATTTTTTCTGAAAAATAGAAAAATTGTCAAGCAACTTTGATTTTGCCACTAATCAGTCCCTATGTTTTCTCCAAAAGCAAAAGAGTTCATCTAATGAGGTTTATTGTATCGTGAAATTATGTGAGAATCTTTTTTTTAAATGCGAACTGTACAATGTGTTTGTAGAATTTTTTTTTTTATTGTGGTTTGGACGAAATCTTTCTTTGCTACAAACTTAATTTCTTAAAAGTAATTTAGCCTGTAGATTTGTCCCTTCCTGACGGAAAGCTAAAAAGCATATTTTGACAAAAATTTTAGATCATGTTCCATTTTTGAGTAAGATTAATGATATTGATGTCAGTATATGATAATCATTCTCCGTGTTAGGGAACATCTCCTACACATCTAACAACTGTCACCCGGGGCCAAGATGTTACTATCTTTTGATTGGCAAGTTTCACTTTGTCAAAAATAATTGAATTTATTTCAAAAAGATTACTTAACTGCAATGAATTCATTAAGTCATGAATCACAGTATCATGCTTCTAATAAATGCAGTACCCCTCATAAATCAGTGTCAAATATAGGTTACATAATGTTATAAATTCTGCTCTGCTGTTTGTAGATTTACATATTAGCATCACGGCTTAAATGACGGTGTATCTGAGGACACTTACATACAAATTGTTTTCCCTTTGTCGACACCGTAATTATATCACAACAGGTGTGTCGTAGATTCAGGTAGGCCAGTGTTTGATGTTCACGTTCACAAGTAAAATTATAAATATTTATTCTTTAACCTCGACATCTGTGAGGTTTCTCCTATTTGACTCCTGTGTGGAGATAGTTTCTCACGTCCGACCAAACATGGCATTTTGCACGTAGACTTTCTCTGCAATATATTTTGATATATATGTGTACATTCGAATATACAAAGACACCCTAGCGACATTTTCGTTTGACAGATATTTTCCTTATCGCTCTAATAACTAGGATGATGTCTCGTCGTCTCAAAAATCGTTGAAAAAATTGTTGATAAAAATTGTTGGAATGGTGGTATTGAACAAGTAGAGTTTTATTCATAGTAAAACTATAGTAAAGTTTTGAAACTTTTTTTATATAACTTGTTTGATAAAATAGGTGAAGGTGTCTTTTTGGTATTTTTTTTTAAATTCTATATTTTAGGGTTGGTACTGAGGGTTCTGCAGCATCATCGTAACTGGATTCTTTATCTGCAACTCCAGTTTGAACAAAATCTGTTGGTACAGTTTCTATTCAGACCTTGTCAGAGAAAAAGGCTCCAGGACAGTTGATAATTCTGGAATATTGTTTGGATACAATATTATTCTTCATCATATCAAACTATTGAATTTGCTTATTGTCTCCTGACAGGTGAAAAGCAAGAGTGATACCACTGTGACAGGATTAAATCTGGAGTACATCAATGAAAAGTGCATATATCACATGGAAAATAATTGTTGGTTTACCTAGGAAATGACAGAGAACTTCTTTTGTAAATTAAGTTCAGACAATATTAGCTCACTGTTTTACATTGTCTCGCCTTAATTGAAAAACTGCCACTGTATATATATATACTAACCCAATTCAACATCACCTCGATAAGTTTCAACAAGAGGATGACTTACTTATCAGTAACCTGCGATATGTGGCTCTTGAATTACCAATCGGTGTTAAATCTTTGATGTCACATATATTATCAATTTCAAGAGGGGATTAGTCAAGATGTCTGAAAAAAGCATTTCTTTGATATCAACTTGAATCTTTTGTCTACACAACCACAAGTACTACAGATGATCAATATTGCCATGTGTTATGGAAACTTGTCCACAACGGTTCAGTTCATCTTTCATCTTTGTTATCCTTCTGCCCCCAATAGATACAACTATGTGACCCTCGCAGTATACATATATATACATATGAACAGAATAGGAGCTGGACAGTAGAGCTTTCAAAAAAAAAAAAAAAAGTAAATGAATAAAATAAAATAACACAAAAAGTAGCATTATTAAAAAAAGGAAATATTAAAAATATGATGTAAAATTTTAGTAATGATATAATGGTTCAAATGTAAGTGGATTTTTCAAAGTATATGTCCTGTTAATGAAAAATAATGTGATCCAACAACATATTTTCGATACCTATTTCCAAAGACAAGAAGGAAAGTTTTCCTTAGGATGAACACGACAGCCTACTGAGAGCAACATCACCCTGTCCAGCTACGGATGGACAGTCCGGACAGTCCGTGTATGGTACTCGATCCATTAGGTACAGAGAACAGAATCTTGGCCTCACACTCACATGACAATCTCTCCAACCAGTGAACCTTAGGGAATAATAGAAATTAGCTTTACATTATCGAAAATAGATTTATAATAATTAAAGCAGTCTTCTGCATTCCGATTCTCTTTTGTATTATATACATCTCAAAGGAATTGAAAAATGATATTTTATCAGCATTTTCATCTTTGGTAGAAACCCCTGTGAGATGTTGGATTTTACAATAAAATACATATTTTTGTATATAAGTATTGTAGGAATTCAGATTGTCTTTTGGTAAAGTTTATACATCCTTGGAATGCATTAAGGTCTTTTACCAAGACGAAGGACTGAATGTTTACACAAAAGTCAACTACTGCCGTATATAGACTGTGTATGAAATGGAAATAGTTGACAAAATGTGGAAGAAAAATTACCTAAATCAAAATGCTTGTGTGGAAAAATTGAACAAGTATCAATTAATCCTAATACCTTGTAGACAAGAACCAATCCTGGGGATGAATTTCATGAACTTATAGTTTCACTGGTGAAATTTAATCTTTTATTGAAATTTAGAATCTGATAATTTTCAGCAGACAGAAGAAATAAATCACTGATATTTGATAACTATATTTTCATTTTAAGACAAACATGGAATTGTGTTTATTATCTAAAGGAGATTGTAATCAGTTCGGCCATTAATTTTATTTTCGTGTAAGATGGTTATGGTGTCCTGGTGACTTTTATGCCAATCATTGTGATCCGATCTCCAAACATTGACTGATTACATCACTAGCATATTACCGAACTAACCGCACGAGACATTCTCAACAGTTTTGGAAACTTGAGATAAATTCTTACCAAATTCTTTCAAAGTATTCATACTAGAAGAATCTATACAGAAAAAAATTACTGATGCATATATTTTTGAAGAATCTTCCATATTTTAACAAATTTTCTCAAGAGATATTTGATATCCCTAGAGAGTACATTTGATCTACTTCATAGCTGAGAAAATCAAATTCTGATGCGACTCATCATGAAATGTGAGTGTACAACACGAATGGTCTGATACAATAAGTTTAAATTCCTCCAAGTCAGAAATGATTCCCAGAGTGTCAGAATTACTGTGTTTCTCATGGTCCTTCACAGGGAGGACAATGGCCAGCCAAGAGGTGGAAAATTGCTCTTTTCACGAGACCTTTTACGCTTGTACTGATAACGAGTTTCGAGCTTGGTCTCCCCTGATCGGCCCCCAATGTGAAGATTGTTAGTGATCTGTCTATTGATACCCATCAATAGGTCTTACGTTTCTCCACTGCACGGGTTTTTTCCCACAACACCTAACGGTTTTGTTTTTATTGTCGTAAGAGATCAGTTTTCGTCAGCGTAAAAATCTTACGCTGTTCCTGAGGTACAGGTGTAAGCAAAGAAGTGATTTGTGTTTCTTTAAATGACATGTTTTGGTGTGGACCATTGCATCCCGATGGTAATCTCCCTGTCTGCTATTGTAGTTTTGAAATTGTAACTTTCTGAGAACTACTTGTAGCTTGATCAGAGACAGAATAATCGCTAATCACTAAGGTTTCTTTTTTTTGTTTTTCGACCATGAAAGTTTAACCCTTTTGAGCTCCGTAGACATGTCTTGAGTGTTTTATTGCCAGATTTTACTATCTTTTTGTTTATGTATCTTTTTTTCCATCTCCAAGTGTTAAAAAAATTTATGTCAGGGTGAACTCTTCAGACAAATTATGTATATTCTTGTTAACAGAAATATGACTTTAATGAGACCCTATGGTAAGAACTGAAGCTGAATTCTGATAGAATCTCTATTATAAAGATGGATTTAGTATTTTGTAGAGTACATTTTTTCTAATATTTCGTAGCAGTCATGAAATAGAAAGTACACCCAACTTCAGTATCTGTAGTGTTTTAAACGCACGACTGTGACGGTTTAGGTCTCGTCTGTAATCCGACTCAAACTTCAATGATGGTAATTTTGTTTGCTTATCTTTAATGTGTTATATAGTAAGGGTTACCTAAGATACAAATTTACATAAACCCTCTCTCAGGGATTGTTAAATACCTTGGCAGTCATCATTTCAGAAAATCTATACATTTAATTTATTTTCAAGATATGTTTTACATCACAAGAAAAAAATATTGGCTATCAAACACCGTCAATAAGAATTAAGTTTCGTTAAGACATTTTTTCAAGTTTTTGTAAAATTTTGATGACTGAATAAACAAAAAAAAATAGTTTTCTGAATCTGTTTGCAAATTTTATTGCTCAATTTACAAATTCACAAAATCAACAAAACAGATATACAGTCTAGTGTTAAAGATGTTGAATAATTCTGATATATTATTTTTAAATCACTTATTTAGTGAATTCATCATTATTTCATATTTTTCTTTCTTGAATGTGTTTAAGATTATATTTGTGATTGGAAAATTAAAAAAAAACATTGTGATGTAGTGTTTACATGTTTGATAACAAAATAAAAAAAAATTAATAATGTCGTTACAATTTATTGTATTGTGTGAATGAAATCAGTGTCACAGTGATGTTTGTTGTCATGTAGACATGTAAAATCAATGTCATAGTGATGTTTGTTGACATGTAGACATGTAAAATCAATGTCACAGTGATGTTTGATGACATGTAAAGTCAATGTCACACTGATGTTTGATGACATGTAAAGTCATTGTCACACTGATGTTTGATGACATGTAAAGTCAATGTCACACTGATGTTTGATGGCATGTAAAATCAATGTCACAGCGATTTTTGATGACATGTAAAGTCAATGTCACACTGATGTTTGATGACATGTAAAGTCAATGTCACACTGATGTTTGATATTAAACAAAAATGTCAATAATGTCTAATTTTAAAGACAGTAATTTTTTGTCAAGTCCAATGGAAGGTAAAATTGACATCAGTTTCATATCTAATGAAAATGAATCTGTTGTCTTTCATAATAAATGATAATTGTTGTAAACTTCATGTTTTGTCGTGGTCAGTTTGATCAGAGTACCATGTAGACTGTCCGAGAGACCACCTCCATCTGACAGTAATAGATATTCACCTGGTGACCAAAAGATCACAAGAAAAGTTACATTGTATTGGACGTTAAAAGCCAGGTGTGTGTTAGGTTGATGTAGTATTCTCATCATCATAATCATCTACAGCAGGCGACCACTATGTTGACCAAACTGCTGACATGTTGTTAAACTGTCTTAAAAAGCATGCTGCAAGAAAAAGTCCATCCAGGTAGATAATGCCTAATGATCAGTTTATCTAGGACAGATTTTTATTTGTCTATTCTGCTCTGCAGTCGTGGCAGATGGCAGGACAGGAGTTTGCACTTGCTTTTATACCGATTGACCTTGATAATTACAGAGATGGAATGGGGTTATAAAGTTCTGGCAATATGTAGGGATATTAATATAGAGAAATCAACATCAACAGCTTCATTAATCAGGGGGTGAAAAGGACATTTTTAGTTAAGAAATTATATATTATTTTCTGTTGAAAAATCAGTTTTGAAATAATTTAAAAAGTTAATTATCACAAAATTATTGTATTCATATTCAATATAAACATCAGCCATTTTGGCTTGTTAAATATAGGTATTGCTCAAATTAACCCATGATAGGCCTCTTAATTCATCAACTGCAATAATAAGGAAAATGCAAGTGGGGTGGTATGGATGAGATTGGTATTGGTCACGAAGGGCCCTATAGAAAGTAACCTGGTTGGTGGAGGGAATAATTCTCCTGGGGTCATGCCATAACTGTCACCCACAATTTGTCCAGAAAAATAAAAAATACCTATTTATGGGAATTAATGATTTTTCGGTATTTTAGACTTGAATTACCTTTTAACAGTCTAGAAACACTGTCAGTTTTTCCAGGGTTATGAGTGTGAAATTGAATCTGTACTAGATTAAGTTTTATAGCTTGACTTTAACACACATAATTATATCGTACTCAGGTGAGAAGAAACCAGCAAAGCGAGTAAAAGAAAAAAAGTAAAAAAGTGATTGAGGTGTTTTGTGTTATATGAAAAAAGGGTATATTACTTACCATCATTTAATGCACCGCTGGATCCGTTTGACATGTTAAGTAGCGGGAATTTATAGCGTTGATCAGTGTTCCCCGAGTATACATGCCTTTGTATTTAATACCTGTACAGATGTATCTCTTCATCTGAAATACATTTATTATCTTTCAAAATAATCATTTAAAGGAGATGTAGCCTTTCTAAGGTTGCTGTATTTACAGGTATATGATATTTCTCTGTATTGGTTTTTGGAGATGGGTAAGTTTAACAATAACTGTTTGTAACAGTAATTGTAATAGCACAGTATGATAAATGATCTATTTTCCAAATCTCAGTAATGTGTCCATGACATAAATGCCCTATGACCCACATACAATACCATTGTAAACTCGTAAATAAATGATGTTACATCTGATTTTCTCAGTAGTGAAGAAATCAACTCTGTAAGTCAAAATTTCCTTGTCTTGTGGAGGTTAATTTGTAATTTTTGGGGGCGTTTTTTTTTTTGTACTTAAAGAAAAATAATTTCAAGTTTCTAACAATGCAAATAAATTGTAAATAAACATTATAACTCTCCAAAGTTTCCATTCATTCATTGAATGTTCATTAATAATAAACTGCAGATATGGCCCTTGTATCTCTATAAATAGAATATTGCACTAGTTTTAAAGCAATATGGAATTCATCGGGCATGTTAGATAATCTGATATGTCACAAATATTTTGTTTGTTAGTTGGTGGAGTTTATCACGAGATTGATTGATTGATTGATTGATTGATTGATTGATTGATTGATCTATCATTCGATCAATCAATTGATTGATTGATTAGGCTTTACGTCCTTGTTCTAGTTATAACCACAGGGGCTTGATAATAAGTGATCTAGGGATCAGACTCAAGGGTTGATTTTAATTTTTCATTCAGAGTCATAGGAACATGTCAAGTCCCTGTGCTTGGACACAAATTATCACCCTGCAAATAGCCATTGTCATTTTGAGGTAGAATGTTTTTGTAGTAGCTGAAATGTCCTTGGGTGAAGGAGAACAAATTTTATGAACAGTGGATGTGACTCCCCTTGGGTTGGAGGGGCAGGGCCCAAAAAGGATGTTCAAGATTAAACTGATGGTTTTGTTAATTTTATGTGGTGGATTATTGGGTAAAGGAGAGCCATTGTTGTATAAAAGGAAGGACTGACTCCCAAGGAGCTGTAGGGCTAGGTCCCATAGGGGAAAACAGAATTTCTGTGTAATCTTTCTTTTGTATGGATTTAGGGATTTTGATCAAATTTGGGTCTGCAACATCATTTGGAAACATGAACTGAATATGGTTTAACAAAAAGTCAGCATTCTGCATGTCTGCTCTTAATAGTTGGATTAGAAGAAAATTCATGTCCCAATGAATCACATGCATTTACTAATCCCCAGAAACAGTTTGACTGCACCTGTGTGGAAACCCAGTGAATGTTTGCCAGATAAGAAGACAATGATTAATTCACCTTTCGCGTACTTTTGAAAGTCTGCCTGTCTGCACAGCCAGCCTCTTCAATTCCTGGAAATAAACGGGATCAAACAATATTTTATAAAACTTTTTTTTTCATAAATGAAGAAGATTTATTTCAAAACTGATTTCTAGAGTTTCATTTTTAATTTTGACATCCCTTGAATTATGAACGTTATCAAAAATACACTGGTTTTTAATCAAGGTCTGTGGGTACTGGCCTGTTGATTCTCTGAAGACTTTTTATTGTATCATTAATCAATATTTGTTATGTAGTGAAAACAATGATGTCATGAAACCACAAAGCATTGTCAGTATTTTTTGAACCCCTTTAATTGATGTTAAGTAGAGGATGTTGTATGGGTTTCCTTTTCATTTGACATTCATGAAACCAGTTTCAAATTTCTTCATTTTACTGAGGCAAAATGACGACCACAGCTTTGCTAGGTGTTATTACAAATGTTTATAGCACATTTTATGTACTGGATGTAATGATAATGATAAGGTATATTTTCCTTACATGGATATTGACCCTTAATGACCTCAATAAATGTTGATGGATCATAAAACAACACAAAAACAAAAAGTACTAATTTGGGTACTGGAAGAAGTTTAAGAGGTAATTTTATGTTTTGTTTTTAGGTACACAAATTATGGCTACCTGGAGTTTTGTTGCATTTAACATGGAGGATGGAGTTATTCAAGGTCACCCTTGCCCCAGTGAACAGAAAGTGGGTATATCATGGAATTGGGTTATTGATGGACATGAGCTGATAGGCAGATATATAAGGTAATATTGTATAGTCAGTATTTATATGTGGGGTTTTCTAAATTAAAATTGGTTTGGTTTATTTTGTTTGATGTCCTATTAACAGCCAGGGTCATTTAAGGATATGTCCTGGGTTTTGGTGGTGGAGGAAAGCCGGAGTACAGGAGAAAAACCACTGACCTACAGTTCTGGACTATTTCTTCTTCACTTTTACATGTATCGTACCAGAATGTCTGTAATGTGACCACTGTAACTATAATGGATGTGGTTTGTCTATCGTCTACAAATCAGAACAGAGGTGGGAAAGGTAACAACTTCCATGTATATGAGGGCAAATGATATAAGGATCATTGTTTTATTGCATCTAGTGAAATACCAATGTTTCCTCTTTCAAATGTATTTGATTTACTTTATTACAACTAAATCTAAATAGTTACATTTAATACAGTAGTTTTATATAATTTATTCCTTATTGCCCCATTTCATCGTCTATTGTATTTAATTTCAATACAAAGTCAATAAATTATGATTAAAACTATTGTAATTAGTAATTTATGTGTAATAACAAGATCAGTACCTTATTGAAAGTTGTTGAAAAACACCTGCTGTACCATTGTCATAATAACAATCCACTACTGTACCATTGTCATAATAACAATCCACTACTGTACCATTGTTATAATAACAATCCACTACTGTACCATTGTCATAATAACAATCCACTACTGTACCATTGTCATAATAACAATCCACTACTGTACCATTGTCATAATAACAATCCACTACTGTACCATTGTTATAATAACAATCCACTACTGTACCATTGTCATAATAACAATCCACTACTGTACCATTGTTATAATAACAATCCACTACTGTACCATTGTCATAATAACAATCCACTACTGTACCATTGTTATAATAACAATCCACTACTGTACCATTGTCATAATAACAATCCACTACTGTACCATTGTCATAATAACAATCCATTACTGTACCATTGTCACAACAACAATCCACTACTGCACCATTGTCATAATAACAATCTACTACTGCACCATTGTCATAATGACAATACACTACTGTACCATTGTCATAATAGCAATCCACTACTGCACCATTGTCATAATGACAATACACTACTGTACCATTGTCATAATAACAATACACTACTGTACCATTGTCATAATAACAATACACTACTGTACCATTGTCATAATAACAATCCACTACTGAACCATTGTCATAATAACAATCCACTACTGTAAATGCATTGTTATTGCTGATGTAGCACAAAGGTATAATTTGTCTATTGCTTTATCAATAAACTCTCAAAAAAAAAATCTAGTACAGGTGAATGTTCATTAGATGGGAAATTTTGGCATCAGAGGATTTGAAAGAATATTCGATCAGATTGACTGACCGTACACAAGAAGTGTTATATGGTACAGGAATAGAGATTTGGAATGGTTGGAATCACAGCATTACCCATTGTCTTTTCTTCATTGGTTTTTAGCACCCTGAAATCACAGACTGACTGACAGAATAAATGTTCAACATTCCTAATAACTAAGTATGTTTGGATAAAGTCAAACCAGTAAGGCAGCTCAATGGTAACATAATAATTAATACTAAACATACTGAAAAAGTTCTCAAAGACATTGCCATCAAGTTTGCTACAGAAAAAAATAAAGATTTGCTACTAAATGCCTAAATAGCTAATGGTCAAAATCAGCTGGAATTTGTATTCCACTAGTTACTAGACAGCTTCTCTTTGTTCATTGTAAGACACAAAGAAACAAAGCCCCAAAGTTTTGATTCCTACTTTTAAGTATTTCAACAATACAGAAGTGAGAATACTGCCATAATAGCAGTCAGAAGACAAATTGACCGCTAGGATATGTTTGGAACATGACTTGTGTCAGAAGACAAATTGACCGCTAGGGTATGTTTGGAATACGTCTTGTGTCAGAAGACAAATTGACCGCTAGGGTATGTTTGGAACATGACTTTTGTCAGTAGACAAAATGACCGCTTGGGTATGTTTGGAACATGACTTGTATCAGAAGACAAATTGACCGCTAGGGTATGTTTGGAACATGACTTGTGTCAGAAGACAAATTGACCGCTAGGGTATGTCTGGAATATGTCTTGTGTCAGAGGACAAATTGACCGCTAGGGTATGTTTGCAACATCACTTTTGTCAGTAGACAAATTGACCGCTAGGGTATGTTTGGAACATGACTTGTGTCAGAAGACAAATTGACCTCTAGGGTATGTTTGGAACATGACTTGTGTCAGAAGACAAATTGACCGCTAGGGTATGTTTGGAATACGACTTGTGTCAGAAGACAAATTGACCGCTAGGGTATGTTTGGAATACGACTTGTGTCAGAAGACAGATTGACCGCTAGGGTATGTTTGGAATACGACTTGTGTCAGAAGACAAATTGACCGCTAGGGTATGTTTGGAATACGACTTGTGTCAGAAGACAGATTGACCGCTAGGGTATGTTTGGAATACGACTTGTGTCAGAAGACAAATTGACCGCTAGGGTATGTTTGGAACATGACTTGTGTCAGAAGACAAATTGACCACTAGGGTATGTCTGGAATACGTCTTGTGTCAGAGGACAAATTGACCGCTAGGGTATGTTTGGAACATGACTTTTGTCAGTAGACAAATGACCGCTAGGGTATGTCTGGAATACGTCTTGTTTCAGAGGACAAATTGACCGCTAGGGTATGTTTGGAACATGACTTTTGTCAGTAGACAAAATGACCGCTTGAGTATGTTTGGAACACGACTTGTGTCAGAAGACAAATTGACCTCTATGGTATGTTTGGAACATGACTGGTGTCAGAAGACAAATTGACCGCTAGGGTATGTTTGGAATACGACTTGTGTCAGAAGACAAATTGACCGCTAGGGTATGTTTGGAACATGACTTGTGTCAGTAGACAAAATGACCGCTAGGGTATGTCTGGAATACGTCTTGTTTCAGAGGACAAATTGACCGCTAGGGTATGTTTGGAACATGACTTTTGTCAGTAGACAAAATGACCGCTTGGGTATGTTTGGAACATGACTTGTGTCAGAAGACAAATTGACCTCTATGGTATGTTTGGAATATGACTGGTGTCAGAAGACAAATTGACCGCTAGGGTATGTTTGGAATACGACTTGTGTCAGAAGACAAATTGACCGCTAGGGTATGTTTGGAACATGACTTGTGTCAGAACACAAATTGACCGCTAGGGTATGTCTGGAACATGACTTGTGTCAGAACACAAATTGACCGCTAGGGTATGTTTGGAACATGACTTGTGTCAGAAGACAAATTGACCTCTAGGGTATGTTTGGAACATGACTTGTGTCAGAAGACAAATTGACCGCTAGGGTATGTTTGGAACATGACTTGTGTCAGAAGACAAATTGACCGCTAGGGTATGTTTGGAACATGACTTGTGTCAGAACACAAATTGACCACTAGGGTATGTCTGGAATACGTCTTGTGTCAGAGGACAAATTGACCGCTAGGGTATGTTTGGAACATGACTTTTGTCAGTAGACAAAATGACCGCTTGGGTATGTTTGGAACATGACTTGTGTCAGAAGACAAATTGACCTCTAGGGTATGTTTGGAACATGACTTGTGTCAGAAGACAAATTGACCGCTAGGGTATGTTTGGAATACGACTTGTGTCAGAAGACAAATTGACCGCTAGGGTATGTTTGGAACATGACTTGTGTCAGAACACAAATTGACCGCTAGGGTATGTTTGGAACATGACTTGTGTCAGAACACAAATTGACCGCTAGGGTATGTTTGGAACATGACTTGTGTCAGAACACAAATTGACCACTAGGGTATGTCTGGAACATGACTTGTGTCAGAACACAAATTGACCGCTAGGGTATGTTTGGAACATGACTTGTGTCAGAACACAAATTGACCGCTAGGGTATGTTTGGAACATGACTTGTGTCAGAACACAAATTGACCGCTAGGGTATGTTTGGAACATGACTTGTGTCAGAACACAAATTGACCGCTAGGGTATGTTTGGAACATGACTTGTGTCAGAAGACAAATTGACCGCTAGGGTATGTCTGGAATATGTCTTGTGTCAGAGGACAAATTGACCGCTAGGGTATGTTTGCAACATGACTTGTGTCAGAAGACAAATTGACCTCTAGGGTATGTTTGGAACATGACTTGTGTCAGAAGACAAATTGACCGCTAGGGTATGTTTGGAATACGACTTGTGTCAGAAGACAAATTGACCGCTAGGGTATGTTTGGAATACGACTTGTGTCAGAAGACAGATTGACCGCTAGGGTATGTTTGGAATACGACTTGTGTCAGAAGACAAATTGACCGCTAGGGTATGTTTGGAACATGACTTGTGTCAGAAGACAAATTGACCACTAGGGTATGTCTGGAATACGTCTTGTGTCAGAGGACAAATTGACCGCTAGGGTATGTTTGGAACATGACTTTTGTCAGTAGACAAAATGACCGCTAGGGTATGTCTGGAATACGTCTTGTTTCAGAGGACAAATTGACCGCTAGGGTATGTTTGGAACATGACTTTTGTCAGTAGACAAAATGACCGCTTGGGTATGTTTGGAACATGACTTGTGTCAGAAGACAAATTGACCTCTATGGTATGTTTGGAACATGACTGGTGTCAGAAGACAAATTGACCGCTAGGGTATGTTTGGAATACGACTTGTGTCAGAAGACAAATTGACCGCTAGGGTATGTTTGGAACATGACTTGTGTCAGAACACAAATTGACCGCTAGGGTATGTCTGGAACATGACTTGTGTCAGAACACAAATTGACCGCTAGGGTATGTTTGGAACATGACTTGTGTCAGAAGACAAATTGACGGCTAGGGTATGTTTGGAACATGACTTGTGTCAGAAGAAAAATTGACCGCTAGGGTATGTTTGGAACATGACTTGTGTCAGAAGACAAATTGACCGCTAGGGTATGTTTGGAACATGACTTGTGTCAGAACACAAATTGACCGCTAGGGTATGTTTGGAACATGACTTGTGTCAGAAGACAAATTGACCGCTAGGGTATGTTTGGAACATGACTTGTGTCAGAACACAAATTGACCACTAGGGTATGTCTGGAATACGTCTTGTGTCAGAGGACAAATTGACCGCTAGGGTATGTTTGGAACATGACTTTTGTCAGTAGACAAAATGACCGCTTGGGTATGTTTGGAACATGACTTGTGTCAGAAGACAAATTGACCTCTAGGATATGTTTGGAACATGACTTGTGTCAGAAGACAAATTGACCGCTAGGGTATGTTTGGAACATGACTTGTGTCAGAACACAAATTGACCGCTAGGGTATGTCTGGAACATGACTTGTGTCAGAACACAAATTGACCGCTAGGGTATGTTTGGAACATGACTTGTGTCAGAAGACAAATTGACGGCTAGGGTATGTTTGGAACATGACTTGTGTCAGAAGAAAAATTGACCGCTAGGGTATGTTTGGAACATGACTTGTGTCAGAAGACAAATTGACCGCTAGGGTATGTTTGGAACATGACTTGTGTCAGAACACAAATTGACCGCTAGGGTATGTTTGGAACATGACTTGTGTCAGAAGACAAATTGACCGCTAGGGTATGTTTGGAACATGACTTGTGTCAGAACACAAATTGACCACTAGGGTATGTCTGGAATACGTCTTGTGTCAGAGGACAAATTGACCGCTAGGGTATGTTTGGAACATGACTTTTGTCAGTAGACAAAATGACCGCTTGGGTATGTTTGGAACATGACTTGTGTCAGAAGACAAATTGACCTCTAGGATATGTTTGGAACATGACTTGTGTCAGAAGACAAATTGACCGCTAGGGTATGTTTGGAATACGACTTGTGTCAGAAGACAAATTGACCGCTAGGGTATGTTTGGAACATGACTTGTGTCAGAACACAAATTGACCGCTAGGGTATGTTTGGAACATGACTTGTGTCAGAACACAAATTGACCGCTAGGGTATGTTTGGAACATGACTTGTGTCAGAAGACAAATTGACCACTAGGGTATGTCTGGAACATGACTTGTGTCAGAACACAAATTGACCGCTAGGGTATGTTTGGAACATGACTTGTGTCAGAACACAAATTGACCGCTAGGGTATGTTTGGAACATGACTTGTGTCAGAACACAAATTGACCGCTAGGGTATGTTTGGAACATGACTTGTGTCAGAACACAAATTGACCGCTAGGGTATGTTTGGAATACGACTTGTGTCAGAAGACAAATTGACCGCTAGGGTATGTTTGGAACATGACTTGTGTCAGAACACAAATTGACCGCTAGGGTATGTCTGGAACATGACTTGTGTCAGAACACAAATTGACCGCTAGGGTATGTTTGGAACATGACTTGTGTCAGAAGACAAATTGACCTCTAGGGTATGTTTGGAACATGACTTGTGTCAGAAGAAAAATTGACCGCTAGGGTATGTTTGGAACATGACTTGTGTCAGAAGACAAATTGACCGCTAGGGTATGTTTGGAACATGACTTGTGTCAGAACACAAATTGACCGCTAGGGTATGTTTGGAACATGACTTGTGTCAGAAGACAAATTGACCGCTAGGGTATGTTTGGAACATGACTTGTGTCAGAACACAAATTGACCACTAGGGTATGTCTGGAATACGCTTGTGTCAGAGGACAAATTGACCGCTAGGGTATGTTTGGAACATGACTTTTGTCAGTAGACAAAATGACCGCTTGGGTATGTTTGGAACATGACTTGTGTCAGAAGACAAATTGACCTCTAGGGTATGTTTGGAACATGACTTGTGTCAGAAGACAAATTGACCGCTAGGGTATGTTTGGAATACGACTTGTGTCAGAAGACAAATTGACCGCTAGGGTATGTTTGGAACATGACTTGTGTCAGAACACAAATTGACCGCTAGGGTATGTTTGGAACATGACTTGTGTCAGAACACAAATTCACCGCTAGGGTATGTTTGGAACATGACTTTTGTCAGTAGACAAAATGACCGCTTGGGTATGTTTGGAATACGACTTGTGTCAGAAGACAGATTGACCGCTAGGGTATGTTTGGAACATGACTTGTGTCAGAAGACAAATTGACCTCTAGGGTATGTTTGGAACATGACTTGTGTCAGAAGACAAATTGACCGCTAGGGTATGTTTGGAACATGACTTGTGTCAGAAGACAAATTGACCGCTAGGGTATGTTTGGAACATGACTTGTGTCAGAACACAAATTGACCACTAGGGTATGTCTGGAATACGTCTTGTGTCAGAGGACAAATTGACCGCTAGGGTATGTTTGGAACATGACTTTTGTCAGTAGACAAAATGACCGCTTGGGTATGTTTGGAACATGACTTGTGTCAGAAGACAAATTGACCTCTAGGGTATGTTTGGAACATGACTTGTGTCAGAAGACAAATTGACCGCTAGGGTATGTTTGGAATACGACTTGTGTCAGAAGACAAATTGACCGCTAGGGTATGTTTGGAACATGACTTGTGTCAGAACACAAATTGACCGCTAGGGTATGTTTGGAACATGACTTGTGTCAGAACACAAATTGACCGCTAGGGTATGTTTGGAACATGACTTGTGTCAGAAGACAAATTGACCACTAGGGTATGTCTGGAACATGACTTGTGTCAGAACACAAATTGACCGCTAGGGTATGTTTGGAACATGACTTGTGTCAGAACACAAATTGACCGCTAGGGTATGTTTGGAACATGACTTGTGTCAGAACACAAATTGACCGCTAGGGTATGTTTGGAACATGACTTGTGTCAGAACACAAATTGACCGCTAGGGTATGTTTGGAACATGACTTGTGTCAGAAGACAAATTGACCGCTAGGGTATGTCTGGAATATGTCTTGTGTCAGAGGACAAATTGACCGCTAGGGTATGTTTGCAACATGACTTGTGTCAGAAGACAAATTGACCTCTAGGGTATGTTTGGAACATGACTTGTGTCAGAAGACAAATTGACCGCTAGGGTATGTTTGGAATACGACTTGTGTCAGAAGACAAATTGACCGCTAGGGTATGTTTGGAATACGACTTGTGTCAGAAGACAGATTGACCGCTAGGGTATGTTTGGAATACGACTTGTGTCAGAAGACAAATTGACCGCTAGGGTATGTTTGGAACATGACTTGTGTCAGAAGACAAATTGACCACTAGGGTATGTCTGGAATACGTCTTGTGTCAGAGGACAAATTGACCGCTAGGGTATGTTTGGAACATGACTTTTGTCAGTAGACAAAATGACCGCTAGGGTATGTCTGGAATACGTCTTGTTTCAGAGGACAAATTGACCGCTAGGGTATGTTTGGAACATGACTTTTGTCAGTAGACAAAATGACCGCTTGGGTATGTTTGGAACATGACTTGTGTCAGAAGACAAATTGACCTCTATGGTATGTTTGGAACATGACTGGTGTCAGAAGACAAATTGACCGCTAGGGTATGTTTGGAATACGACTTGTGTCAGAAGACAAATTGACCGCTAGGGTATGTTTGGAACATGACTTGTGTCAGAACACAAATTGACCGCTAGGGTATGTCTGGAACATGACTTGTGTCAGAACACAAATTGACCGCTAGGGTATGTTTGGAACATGACTTGTGTCAGAAGACAAATTGACCGCTAGGGTATGTTTGGAACATGACTTGTGTCAGAAGACAAATTGACCGCTAGGGTATGTTTGGAACATGACTTGTGTCAGAAGACAAATTGACCGCTAGGGTATGTTTGGAACATGACTTGTGTCAGAACACAAATTGACCGCTAGGGTATGTTTGGAACATGACTTGTGTCAGAAGACAAATTGACCGCTAGGGTATGTTTGGAACATGACTTGTGTCAGAACACAAATTGACCACTAGGGTATGTCTGGAATACGTCTTGTGTCAGAGGACAAATTGACCGCTAGGGTATGTTTGGAACATGACTTTTGTCAGTAGACAAAATGACCGCTTGGGTATGTTTGGAACATGACTTGTGTCAGAAGACAAATTGACCTCTAGGATATGTTTGGAACATGACTTGTGTCAGAAGACAAATTGACCGCTAGGGTATGTTTGGAATACGACTTGTGTCAGAAGACAAATTGACCGCTAGGGTATGTTTGGAACATGACTTGTGTCAGAACACAAATTGACCGCTAGGGTATGTTTGGAACATGACTTGTGTCAGAACACAAATTGACCGCTAGGGTATGTTTGGAACATGACTTGTGTCAGAAGACAAATTGACCACTAGGGTATGTCTGGAACATGACTTGTGTCAGAACACAAATTGACCGCTAGGGTATGTTTGGAACATGACTTGTGTCAGAACACAAATTGACCGCTAGGGTATGTTTGGAACATGACTTGTGTCAGAACACAAATTGACCGCTAGGGTATGTTTGGAACATGACTTGTGTCAGAACACAAATTGACCGCTAGGGTATGTTTGGAATACGACTTGTGTCAGAAGACAAATTGACCGCTAGGGTATGTTTGGAACATGACTTGTGTCAGAACACAAATTGACCGCTAGGGTATGTCTGGAACATGACTTGTGTCAGAACACAAATTGACCGCTAGGGTATGTTTGGAACATGACTTGTGTCAGAAGACAAATTGACCTCTAGGGTATGTTTGGAACATGACTTGTGTCAGAAGACAAATTGACCGCTAGGGTATGTTTGGAACATGACTTGTGTCAGAAGACAAATTGACCGCTAGGGTATGTTTGGAAACATGACTTGTGTCAGAACACAAATTGACCGCTAGGGTATGTTTGGAACATGACTTGTGTCAGAAGACAAATTGACCGCTAGGGTATGTTTGGAACATGACTTGTGTCAGAACACAAATTGACCACTAGGGTATGTCTGGAATACGCTTGTGTCAGAGGACAAATTGACCGCTAGGGTATGTTTGGAACATGACTTTTGTCAGTAGACAAATGACCGCTTGGGTATGTTTGGAACATGACTTGTGTCAGAAGACAAATTGACCTCTAGGGTATGTTTGGAACATGACTTGTGTCAGAAGACAAATTGACCGCTAGGGTATGTTTGGAATACGACTTGTGTCAGAAGACAAATTGACCGCTAGGGTATGTTTGGAACATGACTTGTGTCAGAACACAAATTGACCGCTAGGGTATGTTTGGAACATGACTTGTGTCAGAACACAAATTCACCGCTAGGGTATGTTTGGAACATGACTTTTGTCAGTAGACAAAATGACCGCTTGGGTATGTTTGGAATACGACTTGTGTCAGAAGACAGATTGACCGCTAGGGTATGTTTGGAACATGACTTTTGTCAGTAGACAAAATGACCGCTAGGGTATGTCTGGAATACGTCTTGTGTCAGAGGACAAATTGACCGCTAGGGTATGTTTGGAACATGACTTTTGTCAGTAGACAAAATGACCGCTTGGGTATGTTTGGAACATGACTTGTGTCAGAAGACAAATTGACCTCTAGGGTATGTTTGGAACATGACTTGTGTCAGAAGACAAATTGACCGCTAGGGTATGTTTGGAATACGACTTGTGTCAGAAGACAAATTGACCGCTAGGGTATGTTTGGAACATGACTTGTGTCAGAACACAAATTGACCGCTAGGGTATGTTTGGAACATGACTTGTGTCAGAACACAAATTGACCGCTAGGGTATGTTTGGAACATGACTTGTGTCAGAAGACAAATTGACCACTAGGGTATGTCTGGAACATGACTTGTGTCAGAACACAAATTGACCGCTAGGGTATGTTTGGAACATGACTTGTGTCAGAACACAAATTGACCGCTAGGGTATGTTTGGAACATGACTTGTGTCAGAACACAAATTGACCGCTAGGGTATGTTTGGAACACGACTTGTGTCAGAAGACAAATTGACCGCTAGGGTATGTTTGGAACATGACTTGTGTCAGAAGACAAATTGACCGCTAGGGTATGTTTGGAACATGACTTTTGTCAGTAGACAAAATGACCGCTTGGGTATGTTTGGAATACGACTTGTGTCAGAAGACAGATTGACCGCTAGGGTATGTTTGGAACATGACTTTTGTCAGTAGACAAAATGACCGCTAGGGTATGTCTGGAATACGTCTTGTGTCAGAGGACAAATTGACGGCTAGGGTATGTCTGGAACATGACTTGTGTCAGAAGACAAATTGACCGCTAGGGTATGTTTGGAACATGACTTTTGTCAGTAGACAAAATGACCGCTTGGGTATGTTTGGAACATGACTTGTGTCAGAAGACAAATTGACCTCTAGGGTATGTTTGGAACATGACTTGTGTCAGAAGACAAATTGACCGCTAGGGTATGTTTGGAATACGACTTGTGTCAGAAGACAAATTGACCGCTAGGGTATGTTTGGAACATGACTTGTGTCAGAAGACAGATTGACCTCTAGGGTATGTTTGGAACATGACTTGTGTCAGAAGACAAATTGACCGCTAGGGTATGTTTGGAACATGACTTGTGTCAGAACACAAATTGACCGCTAGGGTATGTTTGGAACATGACTTGTGTCAGAAGACAAATTGACCGCTAGGGTATGTTTGGAACATGACTTGTGTCAGAACACAAATTGACCGCTAGGGTATGTTTGGAACATGACTTGTGTCAGTAGACAGATTGACCGCTAGGGTATGTTTGGAATACGACTTGTGTCAATAGACAAATAATTGACCACTAAAGTGCCAAAACAGACATAAAATTCCACAAACATATCAATATGATCTGAAAGGTAACTTAATCACTTAAACAAGATTTGAAGGCATTTTTTGTCCACAACATTGGAGTGGAAAATTATGCTCTTCAAGTAGTAGTTGGAATGAGTTTGACCACTAATGAAACCTTGGATGACAACTTGACCAGCAAAATCAGAGGTGGATTGACCATGAGATAGACATATTGACAGTAAGAATAATCTCAAATCAGCCAAGATGCAGGATCAGGATCTAAGTAAGATGTTGAACCATACTTACTCTTCGGAGAAAAACTGAAAAATAATTGACTAGTATATAAAGGCTGCCTTTCAAAGGTGAAGGCAACTCAAGCTCAGTGCTTCAAGAGTGTTTTATATAAAACATCTTAAGCTATGGAAAGTTAGCATGTTGTTTATACATAGCAAGTGCATGCTTTCTATGTGGAGTTATCTGGAATATCTTAAAAATGATAAACTCTTGCCAACATTTGGGTTACCATTTCATGTTCTTCAGAACATTACTATGTACAAACAGGTATGTATGTTACTAGTATGTTCAACTGTAATATACTGACATGTTAACAGTCTGTCCTCTGCTCCCTCTATACAGCTTACAGAGGAGAAGTATCATTTTAGAGTCTTTGAGAGAATCAGAGACCCCATACTAGCTATAGCCACACGACCTCTCACCACGACCTCTCACCATGACCTCTCACTGTAACCTTTAACCTTGTAGTTCTTACTGCTACCCTTTCACCTGTTATTGACTCACCTGTTCCCCCCTCCCCCCCTCCCACGACCCCTAACCCCCAACCCCCCCACCTCCCACCCTCTCTATTTTTCTACATTTGTTGGTTGTGTCACCTGTTACGTTCCTATGTGTGAGATATGTAAAATATGCTAACTAACATAGATAAATGTTTCTCATCTTTTGGTCAATTTTGAAGCAGAAGTTTAGATGCTTTTGAGTTTCTACCGTAATAAATTTCTGAAACTTTAATGTAAGCAGTTAGCAAAAGCTGTCGTCAATGAGGTTTTTTTTTTTTTTTTTTTTTCAGTTTCCAATAAATTTTGTTTTTGAGAAACACAAGCAGTTACAAAAATGTCCTCATAAAAGAGGGCTCTCACTTGTCATACTTCATACATTCCTTCATTCCAGATATGAATTTTCATATAATTCAATAATTACTTCCGGTGATGCTATTCTATGACAAATATAAAGTTTTTTGTTTTGGTCCTTCTCGTGTTTTTATTATAATGCGTCTGTTAAAATAAACTTAAACATTCACACACCAGATTCCTCTTCAGTATTTGAGCAGTCATTGATTGAATGTATCTGGTCATAGACTGACTACCTGCTGTGTTGTAGGGACTGTACCTGTAGTTGATGAGGGGACTTTTTACTATCCAGACACGGTCCAGTGATTTTAATGTAGTGAGTGAATTACTAACCCTAAATTACAAACCCTAAACAAACCATGAAATGAAGATAAAGATTGTTGAGGTCTGAGATGATCAGATTTGTTTTCATGTATAGGAGCAGATTTATTGATAAACACCCGTTGAGAGGAAGTAAGTCCCTTCCATTGATCTTGTAATGACAGTCATCTCCATCTTTTGTCCATTATGGTGCAGTGATAATTTACCTGGCCAGCTAACTCTCCTTGTATGACAACCTTGGATGACAATAAACAGTTTTAAACAATACATATTGTTGGAAATTGTAGGAAAAATGTCATTTTCTTGTCATTAAAGAATTCAAAATTGGCCTCTTTTTCGTAGTTATTCTTCCATGCAATGCTCCCTGGAATATTCAGCACTATTTGTCGTTCAAATTGCTGCCCTAGAAGGGAAGGTAAAGTATTCGGGAAGTGCTAATCACCAGGCTCTCCCAAACACAGGTAAAACATGGATTTTTAATCCACACTATCCCCGATGACCTATCGTTATGGTTTTTGATTTCCTGTAATACACCGTTAATGCCTGTCTCCAACGTGATGTCATATAATTAATCCAACTTGCCCGACTCAGGTGAGGAGATTTTGCATACGATTTTCAAGGAAGTCCATCATCATCAGCTATTCAATACTATTCCGATTTGTAATTCTTTCAAGAAGTAATTTTCCAGTATTTTGTATCATTGAAGTACATGCTGCGGCATTTTACTCACTATATATAGCTTGGAATGTGCTGACGCTGGCTCTTTATTTATGAAATATTTAAAAACATTTCCAAATGCTTTTTTAACGTACAGTCCCATCTTTTTTCAGTATGATATAGGACAGGAAAGACAAACAGAAAGTGGAGGGAACACTACAAGTTCTCACCTACTGGTATCCGGCCAGTATGATGTTGTTGCTATGGTAATGAGGTAAAAGTTAATAACAGGTTATCCGATGGCTCTGTGGACACCCAGCGATCATTATATTTCAACTTCTCTCAAATAAATGATATTGAGGGGAGAAAATTGTCTGCAGTATGCTAATCTGACTATAAAATTCACACATATTCAATTTCACACACTCTCTCCCCGCCCTTGTTATAGTCGCAGGCAAGTTGCTGCAATTCTCTGCACGATTTCTCTTCAGGAGATCTTTCAATGTCCCTGTACAACTTAGTCCGTCCATACTGTTTTACTATGATTTCGTCCATCGATCCATTCGGACTCTGCAATATGGGTTAGCTTTTAGCTCACCTGGACCGAAGGTCCGGTGAGCTTATGTCATGGCGCAGCGTCCGTCGTCCGTCCGTCCGTCCGTCAACATTTGCTTTAAAACGCTACTAGTCAAAAAGTTTTTATTGGATTTTGACCAAATTTGGCAAGAAACATCCTTGGCAGAAGGGGATCAGATTTTGCATAAATGGTTATGAATGGATTTGAACCCAATTTAGTCAGGAACATCCTTGGGGAAAGGGAAACAGATTTTGCATAAATAGTGACTCTGACCCCCGAGGGGCCAAAGGGGCGGGGCCCAATAGGGGAAATAGAGGTAATGCCTTTAAATCACTACTACTCATAAAGTTATGAATGGATTTGATCCCAATTTGATCATAAACATCCTTGGGGGAAGGGGAACAGATTTTGCATAAATGGTGACTCTGACCCCCAAGGGGCCAAAGGGGCGGGTCCCAATAGGGGAAATAGAGGCAATTCCTTTAAATTGCTACTTGTCATAATGTTTTGGATGGATTTGAATCCAATTTAGTCAGGAATGTCCTTGGGGGAAGGGAAACAGATATTGCATAAATGGTGACTCTGACCCCTGAGGGGCGAATGGGGCGGGCCCAATAGGGGAAATAGAGGTAATGCCTTTAAATCGCTACTAGTCATAAAGTTATGAGTGGATTTGATTCCAATTTGGTCAGAAACATCCTTGGGGAAAGGGGAACAGATATTGCATAAATGGTGACTCTGACCCCGAAGGGGCCAAAGGGGCGGGGCCCAATAGGGGAAATAGAGGTAATTCCTTTAAATCACTACTTGTCATCAAGTTATAAATGGATTTGAACCCAATTTAGTCAGGAACATCCTTGGGGGAAGGGGAACAAATTTTGCATAAATGGTGACTCTGACCCCTGAGCGGCCAATGGGGCGGGGCTCAATAGGGGAAATAGAGGTAATGCCTTTAAATCGCTACTAGTCATAAAGTTATGAGTGGATTCGATCCTAATGTGGTCAGAAACATCCTTGGGGAAAGGGGAACAGACATTGTATAAATGGTGACTCTGACCCCCAAGGGGCCAAAGGGGCGGGGCCCAATAGGGGAAATAGAGGTAATTCCTTTAAATCGCTACTTGTCATAAAGTTATGAATGGATTTGAACCCAATTTAGTCAGGAACATCATTGGGGGAAGGGGAACAGATATTGCATAAATGGTGACTCTGATCCTTGAGGGGCCAAAGGGACGGGGCCCAATAGGGGAAATAGAGGTAATGCCTTAAAATCGCTACTAGTCATAAAGTCATGAATGGATTTGAACCCAATTTAGTCAGGCACATCCTTGAGGGAAGGGGAACAGATATTGCATAAATGGTGACTCTGACCCCTGAGGGGCCAAAGGGGCGGGGCCCAATAGGGGAAATAGAGGTAATTCCTTAAAAATTGCTACTCGTCATAAAGTTATTAATGGATTTGAACCCAATTTGGTCAGAAACATCCTTGGGGAAAGTGAAACAGATTTTGCATTTAATGATGACTTTGGCCAAAGTTATGGGGCCCCATAGGGGAAATAAAGGTAATTCCTTTAAATTGCTACTAGTCATAGAGTTATGAATGCATGTTGTAAACTTAGAGAGTCTGGACTTCGTTATTTCTTTAAAGCAGTTGGGATCCCCATCCTTTAAGCATATAAAGCATTGTTTGAGGTTGATAAATAAAACGAATTGAACATGAACACTATTTTGACATTTGGTCAAATCCAACCAGGTGAACGATACAGGCCCCATGGGCCTCTTGTTTAAGCATGTTTTTTTTTAAACTTACTGTTACAAGTCCTATTATTTATGTCACTTTGAGGCCTCATTAGGAATTGACAGCTAGATACCAGATGGTAGGCTTGGCTCTAATCAGCGACATACAAGATATGTAGTAATCATTTTAATCAAAGTAATTTTGGAGCTTTTTAACATTTCTAATTTAGAATTTAAGAAATACCAACCAATCTAGGAATAGAACTACACCCCAGATATATATCCAAATACCAACCCAAATATCCCCGCCCCCGCCCCCGCCCCCGCCCCCGCCCCGCCCCCGCCCCCGATGACAGGGGATGTGGGTATTAAGGTGGAGGATGACAGGGGATGTGGGTATTAATGTGGAGGATGACAGGGGATGTGGGTATTAAGGTGGAGGATGACAGGGGATGTGGGTATTAAGGTGTAGGATGACGGGGGATGTGGGTATTAAGGTGGAGGATGAAGGGGGATGTGGGTATTAAGGTGGAGGATGACAGGGGATGTGGGTATTAAGGTGGAGGATGACAGGGGATGTGGGTATTAATGTGGAGGATGACAGGGGATGTGGGTATTAAGGTGGAGGATGACAGGGGATGTGGGTATTAAGGTGTAGGATGACGGGGGATGTGGGTATTAAGGTGGAGGATGAAGGGGGATGTGGGTATTAAGGTGGAGGATGACAGGGGATGTGGGTATTAAGGTGTAGGATGACAGGGGATGTGGGTATTAATGTGGAGGATGACAGGGGATGTGGGTATTAAGGTGTAGGATGACAGGGGATGTGGGTATTAATGTGGAGGATGACAGGGGATGTGGGTATTAAGGTGTAGGATGACAGGGGATGTGGGTATTAATGTGGAGGATGACAGGGGATGTGGGTATTAAGGTGGAGGATGACAGGGGATGTGGGTATTAAGGTGGAGGATGACAGGGGATGTGGGTATTAATGTGGAGGATGACAGGGGATGTGGGTATTAAGGTGGAGGATGACAGGGGATGTGGGTATTAAGGTGGAGGATGACAGGGGATGACAGGGGATGTGGGTATTAAGGTGGAGGATGACAGGGGATGTGGGTATTAAGGTGGAGGATGACAGGGGATGTGGGTATTAATGTGGAGGATGACAGGGGATGTGGGTATTAAGGTGGAGGATGACAGGGGATGTGGGTATTAAGGTGGAGGATGACAGGGGATGTGGGTATTAAGGTGGAGGATGACAGGGGATGTGAGTACTAAGGTGGAGGATGACAGGGGATGTGAGTACTAAGGTGGAGGATGACAGGGGATGTGGGTATTAATGTGGAGGATGACAGGGGATGTGAGTACTAAGGTGGAGGATGACAGGGGATGTAGGTATTAAGGTGGAGGATGAAGGGGGATGTGGGTATTAAGGTGGAGGATGACAGGGGATGTGGGTATTAATGTGGAGGATGACAGGGGATGTAGGTATTAAGGTGGAGGATGACAGGGGATGTGGGTACTAAGGTGGAGGATGACAGGGGATGTGGGTATTAAGGTGGAGGATGACAGGGGATGTGGGTATTAATGTGGAGGATGACAGGGGATGTAGGTATTAAGGTGGAGGATGACAGGGGATGTGGGTATTAATGTGGAGGATGACAGGGGATGTAGGTATTAAGGTGGAGGATGACAGGGGATGTGGGTATTAAGGTGGAGGATGACAGGGGATGTGGGTATTAAGGTGGAGGATGACAGGGGATGTGGGTATTAATGTGGAGGATGACGGGGTCGTGGGTGTTAAGGTGGAGGATGACGGGGGATGTGGGTATTAAGGTGGAGGATGACAGGGGATGTGGTTATTAAGGTGGAGGATGACAGGGGATGTGGGTATTAAGGTGGAGGATGACAGGGGATGTGGGTATTAAGGTGGAGGATGACAGGGGATGTGGTTATTAAGGTGGAGGATGACAGAGGATGTGGGTATTAAGGTGGAGGATGACAGGGGATGTGGGTATAAAGGTGGAGGATGAAGGGGGATGTGGGTATTAAGGTGGAGGATGAAGGGGGATGTGGGTATTAAGGTGGAGGATGACAGGGGATGTGGGTATTAATGTGGAGGATGACAGGGGATGTGGTTATTAAGGTGGAGGATGACAAGGTATGTGGATATTAAGGTGGAGGATGACAGGGATGTGGGTATTAAGGTGGAGGATGACAGGGGATGTGGTTATTAAGGTGGAGGATGACAAGGTATGTGGATATTAAGGTGGAGGATGACAGGGATGTGGGTATTAAGGTGGAGGATGACAAGGTATGTGGGTATTAAGGTGGAGGATGACAGGGGATGTGGGTATTAAGGTGGAGGATGACAGGGGATGTGGGTATTAAGGTGGAGGATGACAGGGGATGTGGATATTAAGGTGGAGGATGACACGGGATGTGGGTATTAAGGTGGAGGATGACAGGGGATGTGGGTATTAAGGTGGAGGATGACAGGGGATGTGGGTATTAAGGTGGAGGATGACAGGGGATGTGGGTATTAAGGTGGAGGATGACAGGGGATGACAGGGGATGTGGGTATTAAGGTGGAGGATGACAGGGGATGTGGGTATTAAGGTGGAGGATGACAGGGGATGTGGGTATTAAGGTGGAGGATGACGGGGGATGTGGGTATTAAGGTGGAGGATGACGGGGATGTGGGTATTAAGGTGGAGGATGACAGGGGATGTAGGTATCAAGGTGGAGGATGACGGGGGATGTGGGTATTAAGGTGGAGGATGACAGGGGATGTGGGTATTAAGGTGGAGGATGACAGGGGATGTGGGTATTAAGGTGGAGGATGACAGGGGATGTGGATATTAAGGTGGAGGATGACAGGGGATGTAGGTATTAAGGTGGAGGATGACAGGGGATGTGGGTATTAAGGTGGAGGATGACAGGGGATGTTGGTATTAAGGTGGAGGATGACAGGGGATGTGGGTATTAAGGTGGAGGATGACAGGGGATGTGGATATTAAGGTGGAGGATGACAGGGGATGTGGGTATTAAGGTGGAGGATGACAGGGGATGTGGGTATTAAGGTGGAGGATGACAGGGGATGTGGGTATTAAGGTGGAGGATGACAGGGGATGTGGGTATTAAGGTGGATGATGACAGGGGATGACAGGGGATGTGGGTATTAAGGTGGAGGATGACAGGGGATGTGGGTATTAAGGTGGAGGATGACAGGGGATGTGGGTATTAAGGTGGAGGATGACGGGGGATGTGGGTATTAAGGTGGAGGATGACAGGGGATGTGGGTAGTAAGGTTGGAGGAGAAGGGGGATGTGTGGGTTATTAATGGAGGATGACGGGGGATGTGGGTTATTCAGGTGGAGGATTGGGACTAGGGATGTGTATCAAGGTTGGAGGATTGAGGGGGGGGGATGTGGGACTTAAGGGTGGAGGATGACAGTGGATTTGGGTATTAAGGTGGGCAGGATGGACAGGGGGATGTGGTATTAAGGTGGAGGATGACAGGGGGCATGGTATATTAAGGTGGAGGATACGACAGGGGGATGTAGGTATAAGGTGGAGGATGCACAGGGGTGTGGGTATTAAGGTGGAGGATGACAGGGGATGTGGGTATTAAGGTGGAGGGATGACAGGGGATGTGGGTTATTAAAAGGTGGAGGATGAAGGGGATGTGGGTTATTAAGGGTTTATGGATGACGGGGGATGTGGGTTTAAGGTGGAGGATGACCGGGGATGACAGGGGATGTGGGTATAAGGTGGAGGGATGACAGGGGATGTGGGTGGTATTAAGGTGGCGGATGACAGGGGATGTGGGTATTAAGGTGGAGGATGAAGGGGGATGTGGGTATTAAGGTGGAGGATGACGGGGATGTGGGTATTAAGGTGGAGGATGACAGGGGATGTAGGTATCAAGGTGGAGGATGACGGGGGATGTGGGTATTAAGGTGGAGGATGACAGGGGATGTGGGTATTAAGGTGGAGGATGACAGGGGATGTGGGTATTAAGGTGGAGGATGACAGGGGATGTGGGTATTAAGGTGGAGGATGACAGGGGATGTGGATATTAAGGTGGAGGATGACAGGGGATGTAGGTATTAAGGTGGAGGATGACAGGGGATGTGGGTATTAAGGTGGAGGATGACAGGGGATGTGGGTATTAAGGTGGAGGATGACAGGGGATGTGGGTATTAAGGTGGAGGATGACAGGGGATGTGGGTATTAAGGTGTAGGATGACGGGGGATGTGGGTATTAAGGTGGAGGATGACAGGGGATGACAGGGGATGTGGGTATTAAGGTGGAGGATGACAGGGGATGTGGGTATTAAGGTGGAGGATGACAGGGGATGTGGGTATTAAGGTGTAGGATGACAGGGGATGTGGGTATTAAGGTGTAGGATGACGGGGGATGTGGGTATTAAGGTGTAGGATGACAGGGGATGTGGGTATTAAGGTGTAGGATGACGGGGGATGTGGGTATTAAGGTGGAGGATGACAGGGGATGACAGGGGATGTGGGTATTAAGGTGGAGGATGACAGGGGATGTGGGTATTAAGGTGGAGGATGACGGGGGATGTGGGTATTAAGGTGGAGGATGACAGGGGATGTGGGTATTAAGGTGGAGGATGACAGGGGATGTGGGTATTAAGGTGGAGGATGACGGGGGATGTGGGTATTAAGGTGGAGGATGACAGGGGATGTGGGTATTAAGGTGGAGGATGACAGGGGATGTGGGTATTAAGGTGGAGGATGACAGGGGATGTGGGTATTAAGGTGGAGGATGACGGGGGATGTGGGTGTTAAGGTGGAGGATGACAGGGGATGTGGGTATTAAGGTGGAGGATGACGGGGGATGTGGGTGTTAAGGTGGAGGATGACAGGGGATGTGGGTATTAAGGTGGAGGATGAAGGGGGATGTGGGTATTAAGGTGGAGGATGACGGGGATGTGGGTATTAAGGTGGAGGATGACAGGGGATGTAGGTATCAAGGTGGAGGATGACGGGGGATGTGGGTATTAAGGTGGAGGATGACAGGGGATGTGGGTATTAAGGTGGAGGATGACAGGGGATGTGGGTATTAAGGTGGAGGATGACAGGGGATGTGGATATTAAGGTGGAGGATGACAGGGGATGTAGGTATTAAGGTGGAGGATGACAGGGGATGTGGTTATTAAGGTGGAGGATGACAGGGGATGTGGGTATTAAGGTGGAGGATGACAGGGGATGTGGGTATTAAGGTGGAGGATGACAGGGGATGTGGGTATTAAGGTGTAGGATGACGGGGGATGTGGGTATTAAGGTGGAGGATGACAGGGGATGACAGGGGATGTGGGTATTAAGGTGGAGGATGACAGGGGATGTGGGTATTAAGGTGGAGGATGACAGGGGATGTGGGTATTAAGGTGTAGGATGACAGGGGATGTGGGTATTAAGGTGTAGGATGACGGGGGATGTGGGTATTAAGGTGTAGGATGACAGGGGATGTGGGTATTAAGGTGTAGGATGACGGGGGATGTGGGTATTAAGGTGGAGGATGACAGGGGATGACAGGGGATGTGGGTATTAAGGTGGAGGATGACAGGGGATGTGGGTATTAAGGTGGAGGATGACGGGGGATGTGGGTATTAAGGTGGAGGATGACAGGGGATGTGGGTATTAAGGTGGAGGATGACAGGGGATGTGGGTATTAAGGTGGAGGATGACGGGGGATGTGGGTATTAAGGTGGAGGATGACAGGGGATGTGGGTATTAAGGTGGAGGATGACAGGGGATGTGGGTATTAAGGTGGAGGATGACAGGGGATGTGGGTATTAAGGTGGAGGATGACGGGGGATGTGGGTGTTAAGGTGGAGGATGACAGGGGATGTGGGTATTAAGGTGGAGGATGACGGGGGATGTGGGTGTTAAGGTGGAGGATGACAGGGGATGTGGGTATTAAGGTGGAGGATGACAGGGGATGTGGGTATTAAGGTGGAGGATGACAGGGGATGTGGGTATTAAGGTGGAGGATGACAGGAGATGTGGGTATTAAGGTGGAGGATGACAGGGGATGTGGGTATTAAGGTGGAGGATGACAGGGGATGTGGGTATCAAGGTGGAGGATGACAGGGGATGTGGATATTAAGGTGGAGGATGACAGGGGATGTGAGAATTCTTTAAGCCTTTTGTGTCATTATCAATTTCGTTGCAAAATTTGAATATGAAGAAAATTTAAATTCATGATTATAGTTTGCGATTACCAAGTCAATTTCCATATGATAAGTATTGTATGACAGTTGTTCACAAAACTGATCCCTTCAATGTAGGATACTTTTCCCTATAAAAAAAACAGCAACAGTTTCAATAGAATGTTTTTATTTCAAATTGAAAGGTCTACAATACAATTGGAACTTTAACAGTTGGGTAACTTTATGATATGTATACTAATGTGTTTGTACATTGAAATAAGACTAAACTTGTAGGCCTTTTGTCCGAGCCTGTTCAGTGACGAGACAAGACACAAGAATCTAGATGAGAGAGATTAAATGCTATTGAAGTGAGGATGTTTTGTTCCATGTTAACAGGAGAATAGAGAATTTTTGTCATAATCAATATACAATATAGGGCTGATTTAACCCTCCCTACCAGGAATGCATTTATTATTTCTTAAAATGATGTTTTTAACATTGTAAAATCTGTTTGAATACTTGAAATCCTCTCTCATAATAAACTATTTAGGCTAGTCAGCGAAGATGATTACAATCTATTGTAAAGTAGGCGTGTATTATCTCAAGTCGAAAATGGCCACAGTTGATCAGTTCGACTTTGGCTGTTGTCGGTCAATAGCCACGAGACAATAGCGACTGATCAAATTACTCTGCTATCCACTTGCATGTTACCAGTTGTTTTTTTTTTAAAGCTTACGAAGAATCAAGATTTTCAGATTGAGATTTCAATGAAGTGTAAAACTATATGCTCAATATAAAATTGTAATAAAGTCTGTGGTCCCAGTTTGGTGGAGTTTGGATTGAGAGTGGACGGACATCGTCATGGCTGGCTGTACACAAGCATCTGTTACAGTGGCTGAGGGCAGTCATGTTGTCCAGTCAGAGGAACCAACAAGTAGGTTTTACTGTTTGTTTTTTTTCTTTCGCCATCTTTATTGCGGTAATTTGACATTGGGGGCGAACAGTGACAATGATAATGTATATTACTTCTGACCCACATAAAAGAATTATTCAGTTCTTAAAAGAAGGAAACTATTCTAGAGGTTTATTTTAGTTTTTCATTAACATTTCAATAGTTTAAAATTTGCATTAATTATTTTTAATTGAATTGTCTCGATTTGCTATTCTGCCTTGACACTGCGACATTTATATTAAAGATCATTATGTCACAATTGTAAGCATTTAAATTGAAAATAAAAATATTGTACATTGTACATATATCAAAATGAATTTTTACTTTTCCTCCAAAATTAACATACTTTATAGAAAATAAATCATATTTATCCAGGTAAACAAGACCTATTCTTGTAAATCCTTTTTTAATATGTTGATCTGAATTGTAGCCAATTATCATTTTAATTTTAATTTTTAGTTAGAGATTTTAAATAATATATAAAAAATGTGGGTTTTCCTCTGACTGGTTTATAAATCAGCCACCAGGATGTTTTTGAAACCAACCATCAGTTAACGGAAATTATATATTTTTTTTTAGACTTTTGATTGAAACAAGCTATCGACATATAAGAGATAAGGACCTTGGTGTAGAATACGGCCAAGTGTTATAACACAATAGTAAACAGGTACATTACAAAGCAACTGTTTTCCCAGGAGTTCTATCGAAATATCTTATAGATTATCAAAAGTACTAATTTCCCTGGCTTTGTGTAAGTGACAGTCAGAATAGTGATAGCTATCTCGGTCCAACAGTCATCTGATGGCTAGGTAGGTCAGATCATTCTCCTCCCTGTAGGAGAATATCTGCTTTTGTTAAAGCATTTTAAAAAATTGTGCAATGGGAAAATGGAAACAAAGCAAGAAGTTGAGGTTTTGACATTGTACTTTTAAGATTATCAGTAATATAGATACAGTAACATTTGCAAAGCCTTGAAAAGAAAACATTGTTTCACTATTTTCCTTCTTGTTTTTGATTTTTGTCATTGCAGGAAATGTTTAAACAAAAGCATTTTTAATTTCATTGTTTTAGTGGTAAGGATGTGTAAGTTTTCAAAATCCTAGAGATTCTTTTGTATTCTTAAATTCTTTTGATAAAAGTTTCCTCCCTGAGTTTCAGTTTCGTATTATCATACTGAAATTCGGAATGTTCACTTTGCTGCCCTGTACAAAGATTTAATATTTTATGAACTCATTTAGTTAAAAATTAATGCAATAATTTTTCAATAATTTTAATTTACATTCAACTGGTCATAGCATGGATATGGGGGGGGGGGACCAGAAGCAAAATGGGATTTAAAAAAAGATATTAATAATATTAAATAAAAATACATTAATTATGTATATATTCAAAATAAAACAATTGAGATTCAAATTATCACATTGCATTTGATACAACAAAGATAGATTTTATTTAAGAAATTAATTGAAATCTTATTTCTTTAAAGATTGGATAGAATAGCTTTGTGTATCTTTTAAGATAGCTAATGAATGTGTTCTTTGTGATTAAAAGCTAATTTAACAATTCTTCAGAGTGAAAGTGCAATGTACTTGTATGGTTCCCAATGGATTCTAAACAAAAAGAGTAAAAGTTGTAGCTGTAATTAGTTTCTAACAGGGTAAGAAAACACTCCTGAGAAAGGGCCAAGTACTGACCCTTGAAGAGGACCCTTTATCTCATGAGAGATTTTCATCTCATCTGATTTAGTAGACTCGGAATCAGGTGTAGAAGCCATAGAAATCTGTGTAACTTGATGGTGAGAATATCTCCTGTTTGTCTTTGATAAAACGTTTCACCATTGAATACATTGAAACAGAAACTCGGACATTTAGCCGATGTGGTGACATCAAAATACTTTGTCATTGTTTGTCGCATTGCTCGTGTACATCTTCAGAAATGGAGGTATGTTATAGTGACGAGTTTCAATTGAAAGGACCCAATGAAGCAGCATAAAAAGAGACAGCAGTTTTGGTAGCGTGCAAGTAAACTTGTTTTTCGTTGGAATAAGCTAGCTGGTAGAGAATACAGATCAGTTATCTTGTGACAATCTTACTTGTTGGTGATGAAAATCCTGAGAAAATTTGGAAAACAAGTTATAGAAGAAAAATTATACCTTTTAAAGAATTTGACGTGGATTACATTTGGTATGTGTGTGTGTGTAAACTTCCTGATGCACTAGATCATTGTTATTCAGACTCTTTTTATCTTGTGCATTATTAAAAGTAATCTTCAAAGCCTTTGTTGATGCTAGACAACTACAAATTTAAACGTATCGGATGTTTTTATTTGCTACTTTAGGATAAAAAAAAGTCTCTACCTGGTCGACTCATCATGAAGTAGGCCTTATTTTGTACGTGAAGTGTTAATCTACCTCGCTAACTTAATGTTCTAATAAATGGCTCACTTTTCAACAAGGCAACAAACACTATTGAAATCTTAAATTAAATTCAAGCTTTTCACTTTTTACGAGAAGATAGGATGGAAGTTATACTATCTCTAATTTCATGGTGGAATGTTTATACCATGGCTTTCAGACCCAGCCGTGTATTCAATTTGTTTTCGGTTTTGTCCGTTCGTGATGACACAGAAAAATATCAGGAGAAAAAACAAGAAATTTCAGATTTATATCACATTTAGGTTTTAGCTAGCAAGACTAGAATACCAGTGGTAAAAGTGGGGTAGATTTCTGAAATGGATACTTACCAACTTGTCTTGGCTTTCAGCAGATACGGATATATTCGGGTCGGTTATAAAGGGAACCAACTCCATGACATTTTCAACAGTGTGAGGAACAGCTTCTAGTCGCCCATCGCTTTGTTGTGATCAGAAACAAAAGAACGGTTGTGAAATTGAAAACTGATGAAATCTCATTTGTAGGTAAAAGTATACTAGTCCGATGAAATAGAAAACTGATAAAATCTCCTGTTTGGATGTCATCAGCAGTACGCGGCACAATGACTGAGGGATGACCGGCAAAAACATTCGTGAAATATAAAGAAACTGAAAAGTATACGTCAAATTAAAATTTTACAAAACATCAAAACTGGAAGCACTTTTATTTATTATGCTTATCTAGAAAAAAGCTTGTCATCTGGTAGAAAGCTTGTCATCTGGTCCGATGAGTATGAAAACTTACCCACAAATAAAAAACAAAAGAAAACGAAAATTATCTGAAACATCAACCTAGGTCTGGAACAAAAAGGGAAGGTTCCCTAAGAGGAGGTCAGCCTTTGTGTTTGATCTCTGATTACACAGTTTAGAATAATATTACCAAGATAAATCTCAAATCAGCTCTTAAGCAAGAAAATCTTGGTTCTTAATTTCTTATTCATTTTCTTTTTCCGAATTTGATATCTAGATTAGCTCTTCAGTACTCTCAGATACCCTGTTTAACTGTCCATATTGATTTAGATCACTTGTTTGGCCAATGATGAGGTGGCATTGGGTGAAATGAAACGAGTTTTGATATTGTGTTTCGGGGATGGTATCAGTTCTCATCCAAACTTTAGAAGTGTTTGGTACAAAAAGTGGCCATCTTTTTGCACCGACTTCACCTCAGCAACAAGGGAAGATAACTTGTGTATGATGATAATCAGATAGAGACAATGGAGATATATAATCTGTCAGGATTCATATTATCGTAAGGATAGAGATTGGGATGGGATGAGGGGGTAAGTGTTGGTGGAGGAGGATAGAGATTGGGATGGGATGAGGGGGTAAGTGTTGGTGGAGGAGGATAGAGATTGGGATGGGATGAGGGGGTAAGTGTTGGTGGAGGAGGATAGAGATTGGGATGGGATGAGGGGGGTAAGTTGGGGGAAGGTTGGAGTGTTGGTGGAGGAGGAGAGAGGATGGAGTTCACTTTGGCGGGTAAGTGGTGATGTGGGGAGGGGGGTGTTGGTTGAGGAGAGAGGATGGAATGGAAGGAGGAAAGAGGATGGGGTGGGAGAAGGATCGAGAGAGGATTGGGTTGGCTTCGGTGGGTAAGTGGTGATGTGGGGAGGGGGGTGTTGGTTGAGAAGAGAGGATGGAATGGAAGGAGGAAAGAGGATGGGGTGGGAGGAGGATCGAGAGAGGATGGGGTTGGAGGAGGAAGAGGATCGAGAGAGGATGGGGTTGGAGGAGGATCGAGAGAGGATGGGGTTGGCTTCGGTGGGTAAGTGGTGATGTGGGGAGGGGGAAAAAAAACCTGGCTGGGAGGTCTTAAAGAATCATTTTGTAAGATTATAGAAAAGATGAGAAGGTAAATAAAATCAAAATGAATGAGGAGCTAATCAACTTAGGACTAGTTGGATGTGATTAGGACAAAACAGTAGCATATTACCAGTACAAGTAAGGAAGTCATTTTGTTTGAACTATTGCATGTATCAATATAAAACTTTCAAATAAAAAAACCCACAAGATTATGGCATGAATAAAATTGTAATTAATTAGGGACAGTTAATCACTTTGGAACGAGGCAAAGCCTGGAATTCTCATGGAGTTTTACACTTGATTGAGCAAGTGGTCATATTGCTTGGTAACCATGTAATTGTGGCAACTGTCTCTGGTAAGGTCCAGCTGGCCCTCAGCATAAACACTTGTATGTCATCACATGTTACATTATCATAAAACACACACTCAGTACATGTCAGCTTAATGAGGCTCTCGAGGGAAAATTATATCCTGGTGACTGATAAATCCTTTTCTAAGATAGATACATTTTTCTAAATTATCAAAATAAAAATACTATGTTGTTATGTTAACTAACTTTCTTTTAAATTTTTTACATTAGATTTTTAACACAAATTCAGATATTGAATGTCCCCATGGTGTACCTCAATTAAAAGTTGCATTGATGATCATGTTACTTTTTAATGATTCTGAGAAGTAAAGCAGAAGTGAGCACTAGTGACATTGTGACTGGTCTGTTTGATAGCTGGACACTGATGGATTGACCGTTGATTCCTATAGAATATAAATGCAGTATTGACCAAGACACCAATCTGGAATTTTCTTTTTCAAAATGATTGATTAAGTTATTAAAAAATTTTTGGCTTTCATTCAATTTGGTGACATGAAATCCTTGCTTTCCTGCATGTTTTGTTATGTTTCCATGCCTAGTGTAATGTGTTGATAACACACAGGCTCTTTATTCTTTAATTTGACAGTTTTCATTAAGTCTTGCAGCGGAGAGAAATTTTTCATCCATCTTTTTATGTTTTGAGAAAATATGATAATGCTAAAATTCAAAAAGAAATTTCTGCAGAGAGAAAATGTTTGATGTTTTTCAGATTCTTTGAAATCTTAGAAATTATCGTGATTCTTTAATTGGAACACTTGTTCACGTAAAATTTCATTCTTTGTTTAAAGTTAAAAGCTTGTGTAATCATGGCTTAGCCTAGTATAACTGTTACCTGGGTTAGCATCACATTCAGCAGAGAGAAAAAAACAGGAAGAAATAAATTTCTTATCCATTTCAACTTTTGTATTCAAACAGAACATTTATAAAAGTAAAAAATCAATGACACAAACTAGAAATGTTTTTCCCTTGACAGCCATTGTGTTAACTGCTAAGCGAAAACAAACAAAAAATGCATTTTAACTCCATGTAATCTGCATAAGGAAGACGAGACATGTCTTTGATGGAATATAGAGTTTCAGATATTTTAGAAATTTAGAGAGAAGAGACATGGAAATATTTCCAATCCTGGTCAGGTGTGGCTGGGCCAGACATGTAGGAGAAGATGGATGATGATTTGTCAGACGACGCTCATTGTCGTTATTTGTATTTGATGTGCTGTTTATTGTCTCATTGGTCGCTGATGTCCGAGTATAGGTAAAAGATGTGGCCATGTTCAGGAAAAATCTCTAAGTGCAAATTTTTCTTAAAAGTATAAAACTCTTTTTAAATTGCTCTATAGCAGAAATGTAAATAATTCTTACCCTTGCTGACAGGAAAGTAACGTTTTTTGTTGCAGTTTAATTTCGTATGCAGTATTCTTACCAGTATATTAGACTGACTCGACTAAAACGATCCTATCTTTTTGGCTTTCTGACATCTTTAAACAGCGTTAAACTATCAGCTGGATATATGGCCCATAATTCATTCACCGTTAAATGTTCATGAGCCACGTTGACATCAAATGTCTTTATCAGTGATATCTTGAATATTATGGAGACTTTTTTTTATTTTCCCTTTCAACCTTTCATTTTCATAATTCCCTTCTTTGGTATTAAGAGATACTCGTGAAATATATCATTACTCAGGTGTAATGGCGATTTAGTTTCGGGTTTAAGAACGTTATCAGAGGGTATTTACGAGACAAACTCTTGGAGAGTATGCAGCAGACTCTATCACAGAATAATTATCTACTTAAATTAGCATTAGCAGCAGGTGAAAGGGACGCAAAGTTAAGATAATAAAAAAGATTGACTTTTTAATCTAACTTTTATATGAGATGACCCTACGTTATGGAAATATTAAACGATTAAACTCATTTTTTCATTGTTCTGTTTTATGATGAGCGGACACTGTTAAAAGCTCCTTTTTTCTGGAGTGGGGAATTATGCCTAAATGTTTTCATTGACTAGTTTAAGCGTGAATTGTGTGGTCACGGTCGATTAAACGGTCTTTCTTACCCGGGGTGTATACATGTGAGACCGAGGATGTGAGAGTAGTTTGAAGACATCCTTACAAACTTCCACAGTTGCTGTCCCAGGTACTGTTTGCTCAATGCCATTGTATACGACGATTCATTCGGCTGTGGTGAATTTTTTCCTGGTGGGACAGTAATTGGCATGTCACTGAGATCATTGAGCCGTGTTTAATTTTACGAACTATTAAAAGAATCTGAGGGAGCCTGGATGTATGTAGAGGAACGAAAAATGATTCTGATTCCCAGTAAACTGACGCGTGACAAAATGAAGCTCCTGGAAGTGGAGAAAGATAACGAAACTGATTCAGAAATGGGCAAATCTCCCAACCCCCGGAACTGTGATCAACGGAACTGTGATCAACGACCGCATCCCAGTTTTGACCGCGTTACAGGTTAGACAGATTAATTGATAAGTCATTAATTAATCTTTGATTTATTAGTCATTAATTAAGACAGGATGAGAGATTCTTCTCATTCATTGGTAAAACTCAGTTCTGGGTTTTCTGTACAGGTTAGACACATTAATTAATCATTGGTTAATAAGCCATTAATTAATTATGTCATGATGTTGAGTGATTTATCATTCATCCATATTAGTAATACTGAGTTAAATTTTTCTCATTTCTACTTTCAGTGGATTTAGATAAATACCCAATAATTTCACAATTATTCAGTATTAATAATTCACATTTTTTTTCTTTCTTTTTTTTTAGATTAAGAAATTTTAGAATTTAGTTAAATAAGAAAAATTTGGATGGAGTTACTTTTGATGAATGACCTTAAACATTTTAAAGGGTGGTTTAAGTTAATCATGTACCAGGTAGTTGGTCTATTGTTCATTAATACCTGGAACTTATCAAAATTAATTAATGTGCTATAAATAAACTCCCATTTCTACTACCCTGATATCCCATGTTAATTATGTTATGCACATGTCTGTTGAAATCATTTATCAAACAAGACATTTTTACAGTTAACTCTTTCAGATCTACATACTCAAACTTTAGCCTGTTTAAAGATAATCAATTAAAAAATGTTATAAAAGAGAAAGATTTGTGTCATTTTAACACTAACAGCCATTGTCTTATCTCAGGGAGAAGATTTTATGCTTGAGGGTTTTGTTTTGTGTGTTAAAATGACTGCGATTGATTGAGGGATAGGAGATTATCGTGTTATCTGATAAGGAGAGAAGGGGGGAAAGCCAGTGAACCTACTCTTAAGGACACCTGCATGGGGGACAATTCTTTCCATTTCTGGTTTAAATTGGCCTAGTTATCTATGGAGGGATCTAAATGCAGCTCCAGGCCAGTCTTAATTATCTGGGTGTGTAGATACAATGTGTACAAGGTACTATGGGGAAAATCATTAGTATCTGATTATTGAAATATAAGTTTAACTTGTCACTAACATTTCTTTTTAGATTCCTGAACCCTATCACAGACTTGATATGCTGGTATATATGTATAATCATGGTTACAATTTCAGTTCTTTGTTGAACCATTTAACTTGTCATCAGGATGATGTCATAATTATCACTCAAATTGCAAAATAATTTTGTTTAAATATAACTGAGTAATGGGCTAGGTTTTTTTTCTATTTAACAATGTAACTGATATCTAAATCTGGTATATGTATTTTCTTGACCTTTAACCTCTGTAATGACCAATGGAATGAGAAATCTGTTGTAGGTTTCCACAGTACTGCTGAAAAAAATATTAGAGGAATAGAAAGTTTTATAAAACAAGTTTGTTAAAATAAAATTCCCTGTGTCATTTCCCAATAGAATATGGCCTCTATATGGAGGTATCCCCCCCGTATCTGGTGTATATAACTGGTGACCTCTATATGGAGGTACCCTCTGTATCTGGTGTATATAACTGGTGACCTCTATATGGAGGTACCCTCTGTATCTGGTCTATATAACTGGTGACCTCTATATGGAGGTATCCCCGTATCTGGTGTATATAACAGGTGACCTCTATATGGAGGTACCCTCTGTATCTGGTCTATATAACAGGTGACCTCTATATGGAGGTATCCCCGTATCTGGTGTATATAACAGGTGACCTCTATATGGAAGTACCCTCTGTATCTGGTCTATATAACAGGTGACCTCTATATGGAGGTACCCTCTGTATCTGGTGTATATAACTGGTGACCTCTATATGGAGGTACCCTCTGTATCTGGTCTATATAACTGGTGACCTCTATATGGAGGTATCCCCGTATCTGGTCTATATAACAGGTGACCTCTATATGGAGGTATCCCCGTATCTGGTGTATATAACAGGTGACCTCTATATGGAGGTACCCTCTGTATCTGGTCTATATAATAGGTGACCTCTATATGGAGGTATCCCCTGTATCTGGTGACAGTTGACCTCTATATAAAGGTATCCTCTGTATGGAGGTCTGGTCCATTTAACAGGTTCTGTATAGCAGGTTTCTGTGTTTTAAGAAGCATTGTGACAGGTGTCTTGTTTATAAATTTTACCAGATAAAGTTTCTTTCAGTTTTAAGCTTTCTTTATACATTTTGAAGATGGAAGACACCATCGCCTAGTGTATGTCAGAGAGCTCAACGGTGCTTAGTGAATACAGCATGCTGATTTATCTGTTGTTTAACATGCGTGTTGTCATATAGGTATTGCAATGGGATCATCCTGTTCATTTTATCTCGTGATTTCCCTTTATAAGGCCACTGACTGGCCCTTGTACTAACACTGCCATCAAAGCTGCTCCGGACCTGTACTGGGGTCATTGAGTTTTAATCCAGCATTTTTAACTAGACTAAATGAGTGCAAACATTGTTCTCAGAGATGAATTTCGAGATAAATTTTCACTTTCCATATTGGTGGATAATTTGACAAGATGAGATAACAATTCATCATGGTAATCTTAAGCCAGGAGAACAACAGTAATTTTTACAGCAGCTAGCAACATGTTGTCGAAAGCTTTGGTTTGGGATCAGATGAAACAGTTCTTCTACGGAACTGTGGACTCAAAAGAATCACTGGAAGTCTCTGACAGCTAGCAGTCATGATTTTTTCGTTTGGGTTCGCAATTCCTCTTTGACTTTTGACTTTAAAGCCTAAAAAATTACGGGAAGGAAATATATTGATAAAGTGTTTAGAGGGCATTAGCTTATCAAAAAATTATCATAGTATGTCAGAGTTTCAGAAGTTGTTTATAGGCCCTCCCGCTGTCCGGCTGGGGCTTGAAATGAAAGTACATGTGTTATCCCCACAGTGAGGTGCTCACCCGACAGTCAAGATAGATTCTCTGTCAGATTATGTGAGGAAATTGAAGCAGAAAACATTTATATTAAAAATCAAATTTGTGTGCCATCAAGCGGATTGAGGGAACAGGTGAGGGTTGGGCCCCGTAGGGGGTAGGGACACTTATCTAGTAAGGGGTCAGGCCGGCTGCCAGGTCCCTACTCTGTTCTCTGTTGTACCAGTATCCGGAGCATTCAGTTCCTGCCAAAATCTTACGCTATCTAACTACTATCACCAACTCCATAGTAAGTAAAAGTGAAAGGCTACCCGCTGAGTTACAACCAGCAGAAATACGATATGGAGCCTAATACACTGTCATATTCCTCCGACACTTCACTTGCGCTGCGATAGCAGTGCGTTAAAAAATGAAAAATGTATGTATATTTCTTAAAGTGGGAGCACTTCCTACTGTGCTGAGTGAAATATAGAAACGAAAAATAGGTTAGGACGTTCTTATCTGCCAAAGTTCTTCTGATGAATTATCATAATTGTTGTTGTCTTTTGGGTGGAAATTGTCAAATGTTAGTCAAGGTGGGAGTGTGAGGAGGCAGACTGAAACTAAACAGGTATTCATGTAACAGGAAAGTGTGTTTTTTATATAAACTCTTAAAACTTTAATCATTTATCAATGATCCATCATTGCCATAATATGTACTCCAGGTTTTAGAAAAAATAAACATTATATCAATTTTATTTCCTATTTTATAGTATACCTCTGAACATTTCTATTTATAGCTCTTGTTTTTTTACTCATAGGAAAAATCTGTTTAAAAGTCCGATTTTTTATGTGTGTAATATTTTGTGTTCTGTGAAACATTGGGTAGGTTCCCCTGTCATAGAATACTTTTTTCTGTTCTGTTATAAAAATTTAATCAGTCAATCTCCCAACTCCCAAGAGCATGAAGTGATCATTTGCATGAAAAAGACCCTACGTAGGTATTGTCTCCTAACAGATATCATGATATGCTTTACATGTTAACGAAAGATGGAGGATTAATGACGAAGGGCCAGAACTGAACAAAGTTCCTCGACCCTGATTGGAAGTTATTGTTCGAAATCTTCATTTAGTTTTTCAATAGGAATTCTTTCCTGGATGACAATAGCTGGAGCAGGGTACTAAATTCAATACTTATTTTCTTTCCATTTGTCTTTATCTGTAATAAAGGCCTTTGCAACAATGCGTGCTATAAATTTGTGTTCCATATAATGGTTTTCAAAGAAACAAATGCTAATCCCAGAGCGTCAAACTTCTAAACAAAATTCAGTCTTCTCCGTTATTTAATGATATCTGATAAATTGCCTCAATTATTTGACCCTGTTTGAACTCTCTATTCATCAGGTCATTTTATTTCTTTGGTAGGGTAAAAGGTTTGTCTAGTTAAAAATCTATATGGTCTAGTTTTGTGCGTAAATCGTTGATGTAGCAGTAAAGATTTTGTCGTGCATGGTTAAGTATGTAAAGAAATACATCTCTTGCCTTGCTTGTGTTGCACTGGTTTACGAACTTTCCTGATTGGTTTAAAAGTACTAAAATACCCACTGGAGAGAACGGTTTCTGTGACCAGGAACCCCCACCTTGGTAGGACCAAACTGCGTGTAATTAGTATCTAACCCTGGCCTCATTGTGTTGAACCCGTTTTGTCATGCCATTTGAAATCGAGGATCTTGAATTGACTTTTATAACTATCCACATTCGATCTGGTACCTGATCCTAGCTTGATACGCTCGTTGACAAACATTAACCATTGATTCTTCGGTCACATAGACAACACAATCACAAATTATCTGGTCAAGCCAACGAAATTTAAACATCGTGGGTAAAACCACAAGTTTAGATTAATTAGAGATTGAATGTCCCATTGGCCAGGAGATAGGTGATGTCACTATCAGGGGTCATACACTCAGTTTGTTCTTAATCAAGAGGTCATATAAGGAAATTTTAACAGAGAAATAAGGGGATGTTTGTATAGGATCTGTTATTGCACCTGTGGCATTTTCCTTGTAACATTAGAGGTTTTTACAAATGGAAGATGAATAAATATCTCTTATTCTTCAGTGTCTTTTCACAAATTATCATAAAATAAGTCATAAAGAAAAAAAGGTGAAAAAAAGGTTTGTTAAGGTCTCGCAGAACCGTTAAAATTCTTTTGTGAATCTTTGGTGCATAAGTGGTTATCAAGATGCAGTCGAAGAAACTGATGTGACAATATAACTACTACCTTACGCTACGCTGCAAACATTTCTGCCAATTCTGACTTCCGTAACAATTACGCCATCCATAATGGATGTTTTATGTAGATAAAATTTCCAGACTTGAATGCAATAAATGCATTTTAAATCAGCGTTGGATAATAAACTGCACATCTTACGGGAATATCTTTATATCAGGAGATATTGGATATGTTAGACGACACAAATATATGAAAGTATAGCCACTTTTATTTGTATTGTGTCAGAGGCGGGATGGTACCTATGCCATGCAGATGTGTAACATTGACAACTGAATTTCACAGCCCAGTGTTCTGAAAGCCTCTGGTAAAATGTGTTGTACTGTTAGATTCGGGTTGAATGAACATTATTTGGCTTCTGTACAGGAGAGAAAGAAAGACATCTTGAAACTAAATGTTCTGTTTGTTTGTTTGTTTGTTGTTGTTTTTTTTAAGTTAAAGTTTATTTTTCATGTTGGCAACAAAATTAATAATTCATGGCATGATAATTTTAAGAGTATGGCATTTAAATAAACTTACTTATTTGTAACTATGATTTTCAAATGAAATGCACATGCATTGAGGTGTAGAGTTCATGTTATGGATGAGATCTAGATAAAAATGACAAAGCCTGGCTATAACATTGTACAGTATCTAACAAGTTACAACACCATCACACACAAGTACTTGCACACACTGTGCTCGTAATTTCTATCGATGTTAGAGACTTGCTAGTTTTTTTTTTAACTGACAGAGATATTTATCACTGCGATGATCCAGCATGTTGTGACAAAGTTGGTACAAGTCACCTTCCAAATGAAGTGTACGATGGACACTTTTAACAATTTTACCCTGGTCGCTGTTTATCTAGAGTTTAATCAGCACTACTCGGAAAGATAGCATTTAGGCCATGTCATTGAGCAAGCGTTTTATCCTCTTGAATGATGTTGAACATTAGAATCTGATACTGTGTTTCATTTCGCATCAGCCACTTGGCATGAGTTGATGGCCGTTAGCCACCCGAGCCCGAGAAGAGTAGCCCGTGATCACCGATGTTACGACAGGTAAAATGCTTGAGAGAGTGTTGGAACTGTCAACAATTTAGCCTAATACATTAGTTTCTGGGGTAACCTTATCTGAAAGTTTGAATCAATTTTACTCTAGATAGAAGAGAAAATATTCATTTGTAAATAATAAAGCTTTTTGTATTTGTTCATATTGCGGATACCATCACGTAGAAGTGTCGGAGGATTGCATTTTCCGTGGCACTCTGCGATACTTCAGAGCTTGCATGCTGTGCGTTTTTACCTGGTAACGCGGGGCCTGTGTCCACTTGGACGGTTAGGGAGGCAGATTACCGGGGCACACAGGTATGGAAAGCTGTTCGCCTGACAGGTAAAGGTCCAAAAATCGAAGGGGATTCAGACGACATAGGGAGAAATGCTAGTCAAGTGTATACATTTCATTTGGGATGTGTCAGCCATTCAGCTGAACTTAATCTACACAGCACTTCTTGACTTTCAACAGAAACTACATTTAAATCTCCCAACAATTAAAACATTTTACACAGCTGGACAGATTTTGCCATATTGATGACAAAAAATATCTTGTTTCATTTTTTAATTGGAGGCGAATAAACAGTTTGAGGTTTATGGGTGGAAAGACTTTTTCATAAAAAAGTGTATACAATTGTATCCTCTAATATATTATATGCCATTGAAACTGTTCGGTTAAATACAATGGAAACAACAAACCTAAAATGATAAAAACATGGAAAATTAGACAAAACTTAACACAAAGTCAACATTAAGATGAACCCTTTTAGTTTAGTAATGAAAAAGACAGCATTGAAAATGCAGATTATATTGATATTAACCAAATATAAGAAAATTGGTTTGGGTAAGGTCTTTATCTAAAATTATAACTCATTCTCTTTATCCAAGATAGATGTTTAAGTGACACAATTAGCTGAGTATATAAATAGCAAATAATTTGAACATAATCTTGAAATTCTGTATTGGGTGGAGATAGCTGGGAAGTCACCCATATCTTGATTGAGAGATGGAGGGGAGAGGATAGGATGGGGAGTCGTCCACGACTTAAGGGAGGTAGGGGAGAGGATAGGATGGGGAGTCGTCTACGACTTAAGGGAGGTAGGGGAGAGGATAGGATGGGGAGTCGTCCATGTCTTAAGGGAGGTAGGGGAGAGGATAGGATGGGGAGTCGTCCACGTCTTAAGGGAGGTAGGGGAGAGGATAGGATGGGGAGTCGTCCACGACTTAAGAGAGGAAGGGGAGAGGATAGGATGGGGAGTCGTCGACGACTTAAGGGAGGTAGGGGAGAGGATAGGATGGGGAGTCGTCGACGACTTAAGGGAGAGGATAGGATGGGGAGTCGTCCATGTCTTAAGGGAGGAAGGGGAGAGGATAGGAATGGGAGTCGTCCACGACTTAAGGGAGGAAGGGGAGAGGATAGGATGGGGAGTCGTCCACGACTTAAGGGAGGTAGGGGAGAGGATAGGATGGGGAGTCGTCCATGACTTAAGGGAGGTAGGGGAGAGGATAGGATGGGGAGTCGTCCATGTCTTAAGGGAGGTAGGGGAGAGGATAGGATGGGGAGTCGTCCATGTCTTACGGGAGGTAGGGGAGAGGATAGGATGGGGAGTCGTCCACGACTTAAGGGAGGAAGGGGAGAGGATAGGATGGGGAGTCGTCCATGTCTTAAGGGAGGTAGGGGAGAGGATAGGATGGGAAGTCGTCCACGTCTTAAGGGAGAGGATAGGATGGGGAGTCGTCCATGTCTTAAGGGAGGTAGGGGAGAGGATGGGATGGGGAGTCGTCCACGACAGTGGAATTGTGGACGACAAAATGTGTATTTGTTTGTAGATGTCGATGTTCTGATTTGTCTACCTGTTTACATATCCATATTGTGCTTACCATTCATATTGTATTTGATATTTATATTTGAATCGCAACATTACTATCATAAAGGGGCCGAGACAGAATAAATATGATGAATTTGCAAGGAAATATGTTTATTGATAAAAAATTATCGTGACATTTATACGGAAAGAAATCTTAAATAAAATGGATTTGACACTTGCATCTATTTTAGATACTTTAAACTGCAGGAATCGTCCGACAATGTATTTTAGATGATAACGGATAGACAGTGGCAGTTTCTTAGCTCTAAACATGGGGTGTCCTCAGCAAGAGTCCACGCGCTATCTCTTCTCCACATCATAGTATAAACATTTTGAAAGTGACTGGAAGGAAACGACTCTGTATCTGTGATAACATTATCATATTCAACTGTTTACACAACAGGTAATTGGTGATAGGCTCCCGATGATGATCCAGCCATTATACTGCATACAGGTGATAAGATAAACGGTTAATCCGCAAAAGTTGTTACGGTCTTTTGCCTTACACTATCACATTGTATGACCTCTAGACAAAGGCGAAAACCCTAGAGGAAGATACAGATGACAGGTAGAATCTTGTTTCAAACTAGTGACATGTGGGCTTCTGCATGTGTCGTTTAGCTGATGGAAAATTACCTTTTTATTGAATTGCAGATTCTAACTTATGTTCTAAAATATGAATTAAATGCGTAAAAATGTGTATTTTGCTCAAATTTAGGTTTGTGTCGATCTGCATGTAATCTGTGACAGTAAAACCGCTTTGCACTCATTCCATTCCAGTTTTGCATCATTTGCATAAATTGAAATACAAAACTGATTTATATACTTGAATGTGATATACCCTTTGAAGATTTGAATTAAGTGTCATGCAAGCAGAGATCTATTTTAATTAGCAACCTCTTTTCTGTTCGGGGTGAAAATATTCTAGTTACAGGAATTTTTTCTGAATTTTTAAATATCAATTCAGTTCTTGTGAATTTGTAGATATATCTGTCTAAGCTTGGTGAATTTGTAGATATGCATTCAGTCCTGGTGTATTTATAGATATCTACATTTAGTCAAGCTGAATCTATAGATGTCAATCCTGTAATGCTGAATTTGTAGATATCCATTGAGTCCCGCTGAATTTGTAGGTTTAAGTCTGCTGAATTTGTACATAGATATCCACACAGTCCTGGTGAATTTATAGATATCATTTTAAGTCTGCTGAATTTATATATAGATATCCACTCAGTTCTGGTGAATTTATAAATCTCATTTTCAGTCTGCTGAATTTGTACATAGATATCCACTCAGTTCTGGTGAATTTATAAATCTCATTTTAAGTCTGCTGAATTTGTACATAGATATCCACTCAGTTCTGGTGAATTTGTATATTTAAGTCTGCTGAATTTGTACATAGATATCCACTCAGTCCCGCTGAATTTGTATATTTAAGTCTGCTGAATTTGTACATAGATATCCACTCAGTCCCGCTGAATTTGTAGATTTAAGTCTGCTGAATTTGTACATAGATATCCACTCAGTCCTGGTGAATTTATAGATATCATTTTAAGTCTGCTGAATTTATATATAGATATCCACTCAGTTCTGGTGAATTTATAAATCTCATTTTAAGTCTGCTGAATTTGTACATAGATATCCACTCAGTTCTGGTGAATTTATAAATCTCATTTTAAGTCTGCTGAATTTGTACATAGATATCCACTCAGTCCCGCTGAATTTGTATATTTAAGTCTGCTGAATTTGTACATAGATATCCACTCAGTCCCGCTGAATTTGTAGATTTAAGTCTGCTGAATTTGTACATAGATATCCACTCAGTCCCGCTGAATTTGTATATTTAAGTCTGCTGAATTTGTACATAGATATCCACTCAGTCCCGCTGAATTTGTATATTTAAGTCTGCTGAATTTGTACATAGATATCCACTCAGTCCCGCTGAATTTGTATATTTAAGTCTGCTGAATTTGTACATAGATATCCACTCAGTCCTGGTGAATTTATAGATTTAAGTCTGCTGAATTTGTACATAGATATCCACTCAGTTCTGGTGAATTTATAGATATCATTTTAAGTCTGCTGAATTTGTAGATAAATATCCACTCAGTTCTGGTGAATTGATAAATATCATTTTAAGTCTGCTGAATTTGTACATAGATATCCACTCAGTCCCGCTGAATTTGTAGATATCAAGTTTTGTACTAGCTGCTGAATTGATGTACCTGCAGAATCAATTGGTATACCTGTAGAATCAATTGGTATACCTGTAGAATTAATTGGTATACCTGTAGAATTAATTGGTATACCTGTAGAATTAATTGGTATACCTGTAGAATCAATTGGTATACCTGTAGAATTAATTGGTATACCTGTAGAATCAATTGGTATACCTGTAGAATTAATTGGTATACCTGTAGAATTAATTGGTATACCTGCAGAATGTGTTGATCTATGTGTAAGTATCTGGTTGGTGTTTCAGAGTACTGAAGGACTTACTATATTACACATTAACACTACACCTCCACACGAGTTATAATGTTTTAAGACACTACACTTCTTCATGATGAAAATGTATTAAAGTTTGATAAATGGTTGTACACATCTTTTATTCTCTAGGTTTCCTGACTTTTTTCTGTTATTAATCTTCCGAAGTACATTTGCTTTTGTTAGGGTCCCTTTAAAGATTCAAAGTCACTTTTTGTAATTATTCGGTACATTGAAAAGAACATCATTGTAAACATGATTCTGTAAAAGTAAACTTCAACCCAAGCATTCAATTGATAAAGATTGCTGTTTGCATATAACCCTAAGAGGTTCCTGGTCTTTTGTAAGCTTAACTTTGCCTGTCATTATGCAAACATGAAAATTGAAATTGAAATTGGTTTTTAAGAAGAGAAAGTTTTCAATCCATTTTGAATGAAAAAGAATATTTCAGATTATTGTAATGATAGATATGTCATCAAATGGTATGCAAATCAATTTGGAGACAAGTGTGTTTTATAAGACAGGATCAAAGAGGCCATTCTTAGGCATTTGACATTGAAATCTTTCAATCATTCTACAGAATGTTGACTTATTCATTGGAAATGCACTTAAAAAGGTGCAGAATTCAAAAAAAGGGAGAAAGAGACCAAACAAAAATATAGGAAGTATTCAAATTGAATATAATACATTAAAGAGAAATGGGGGAAAATAAAATTTAGTGTTGTGTGCATTTGTAAGAAAAGCAGACAAATCCGAATTCAAATTTTTAAAGTCAAAACAACAAATGAGAAGGAGAAATGACTAGATTTGTGTTCTACAGTCGGAATCACACCAGTGGGATGTTCAGCCTTTCTGATTGTAGGTGATAAATGAGGTAAGGAAATTATAAAAACCTTATCTCATGTCGGCTTCCTCAACATACACATTTAATTTTTATATTTAAAACTTAAGTTTGCTTGTTTTTCTTCACTTTACCCACAGATAGGGTTAAGAAAGTTAAATGTTTATGTATCTTTATACTTCCTATATCTTTATTAGGTAAATTGTCAGTATCAATCTCTCCATTAATTCTCTATCATTTCACTTATCATATTATGATATTTCCCTAATCTATAAAAAGAATCAGAAGGAGGGTGAAGGGAGGGGATGGGGGAATGATAGGAGGAGGATGAAGGGAGGGGATAGGGGAATGATAGGAGGAGGATGAAGGGAGGGGATAGGGGAATGATAGGAGGAGGGTGAAGGGAGGGGATAGGGGAATGATAGGAGGAGGATGAAGGGAGGGGATAGGGGAATGATAGGAGGAGGATGAAGGGAGGGGATAAGGGAATGATAGGAGGAGGATGAAGGGAGGGGATAGGGGAATGATAGGAGGAGGATGAAGGGAGGGGATAGGGAAATGATAGGAGGAGGGTGAAGGGAGGGGATAAGGGAATGATAGGAGGAGGGTGAAGGGAGGGGATAGGGGAATGATAGGAGGAGGATGAAGGGAGGGGATAGGGGAATGATAGGAGGAGGGTGAAGGGAGGGGATAGGGGAATGATAGAAGGATGAAGGGATGGGATAGGGGAATGATAGGAGGAGGGTGAAGGGAGGGGATAGGGGAATGATAGGAGGAGGGTGAAGGGATGAGATAGGGGAATGATAGAAGGATGAAGGGATGGGATAGGGGAATGATAGGAGGAGGGTGAAGGGAGGGGATAGGGGAATGATAGGAGGAGGGTGAAGGGAGGGGATAGGGGAATGATAGAAGGATGAAGGGATGGGATAGGGGAATGATAGGAGGAGGGTGAAGGGAGGGGATAGGGGAATGATAGGAGGAGGGTGAAGGGAGGGGATAGGGGAATCAGGAGGAGGGTGAAGGGATGGGATAGGGAAATGATAGGAGGAGGATGAAGGGAGGGGATAGGGGAATGATAGGAGGAGGGTGAAGGGAGGGGATAGGGGAATGATAGGAGGAGGGTGAAGGGAGGGGATAGGGAAATGATAGGAGGAGGGTGAAGGGAGGGGATAGGGGAATGATAGGAGGAGGGTGAAGGGAGGGGATAGGGGAATGATAGGAGGATGAAGGGAGGGGATAGGGGAATGATAGGAGGAGGATGAAGGGAGGGGATAGGGGAATGATAGGAGGAGGAGGTGATGAGATAGGGGAATGATAGGAGGAGGGTGAAGGGAGGGGATAGGGGAATGATAGGAGGAGGGTGAAGGGAGGGGATAGGGGATGATAGGAGGAGGATGAAGGGAGGGGATAGGGGATGATAGGAGGAGGGTGAAGGGAGGGGATAGGGGAATGATAGGAGGAGGATGAAGGGAGGGGATAGGGGAATGATAGGAGGAGGATGAAGGGAGGGGATAGGGGAATGATAGGAGGAGGATGAAGGGAGGGGATAGGGGAATGATAGGAGGAGGGTGAAGGGAGGGGATAGGGGAATGATAGGAGGAGGATGAAGGGAGGGGATAGGGGATTGATAGGAGGAGGGTGAAGGGAGGGGAATGATAGGAGGAGGGTGAAGGGAGGGGATAGGGAAATGATAGGAGGGTGAAGGGAGGGGATAGGGAAATGATAGGAGGAGGGTGAAGGGAGGGGATAGGGGAATCAGGAGGAGGGTGAAGGGATGGGATAGGGGAATGATAGGAGGAGGGTGAAGGGAGGGGATAGGGGAATGATAGGAGGAGGGTGAAGGGAGGGGATAGGGGAATGATAGGAGGAGGAGGTGAGGAGATAGGGAAATGATAGGAGAAGGGGTGAAGGGAGGGGATAGGGAAATGATAGGAGGAGGGTGAAGGGAGGGGATAGGGAAATGATAGGAGGAGGGTGAAGGGAGGGGATAGGGGAATCAGGAGGAGGGTGAAGGGAGGGGATAGGGGAATGATAGGAGGAGGATGAAGGGAGGGGATAGGGGAATGATAGGAGGAGGGTGAAGGGATGGGATAGGGGAATGATAGGAGGAGGAGGTGAGGAGATAGGGGAATCCAAAGAAATGTGAAGGGAGAACATAGGGGAATCTGAAGGAAGGTGAGGGGATGGGATAGGGTAATCAGGAGGAAGGTGAGGGATAGTAATGGAAATGTTTGCTGAAGTTAAGGGTGTATGTTACCTTACCTTACTCTACCCATCTCTTCATCTAAAAATGTTCATGATGTATGCTACCTTAATGTGTGAATCTCTCTTTTCACTTGTTATATTAAGGGTGTATGCTACCTTACTGTGTGAATCCCTCTCTTCACTTGTTATATTAATTAAGGGTGTATGCTACCTTACTGTGTGAATCCCTCTCTTCACTTGTTATATTAATTAAGGGTGTATGCTACCTTACTGTGTGAATCCCTCTCTTCACTTGTTATATTAATTAAGGGTGTATGCTACCTAACTGTGTGAATCCCTCTCTTCACTTGTTATATTAAGGGTGTATGCTACCTTACTGTGTGAATTCCTCTCTTCACTTGTTATATGAAGGGTGTATGCTACCTTACTGTGTGAATCCCTCTCTTCACTTGTTATATTAATTAAGGGTGTATGCTACCTTACTGTGTGAATCCTTCTCTTCACTTGTTATATTAATTAAGGGTGTATGCTACCTTACTGTGTGATTCTCTATCTTCACTTGTTAAATTAAGGCTGTAACTTCCTACCTTTATGTGTGAAATCCATCTCTTCACTTGTTATCTTAAGGGTGTATGCTACCTTATTATGCGATATCTATTTCTTGTACAAAAAGAGTTCCACACATATTTAACCATTAAAGTGACAAGGTTCATAATTATTTAAAAGCTGACTTTAGATTTTTTTTCTGCCATTCTGTGTAATTCTCGGAGAACATTCAGACAAAGCAGAAATCATCCATGCAAGTTGCAGAGGAAGGTCAAATATACCCTCAAAACAACCATGTGTATAACTTGTGCTGGGTTGCCCAGCTGACTCTGTTTACCTGTATGTATACTGCTTACCTGTCGTGTACAGGTGACAGGTAGATATTACCCCTTACTACCAAATACTGCCAACTAACATACACTTCAAAACAGACTTAACCATGCATGTCATAAGTTACCTGTTGATTAATTAGATATCATCTGTTGGCAAATTATTTACTAGTTGTTAATTGATCTATTGGTTGTGTATTACAGGTGAAAGTTGGCTCTTACCTGTCAGTAGATTACTCTACCTGTGACTTAATTACTTATTGATTAACACTTACTGTGATAAACAGCTGAATTACCTGTCACGTTTACCTGTTGATTAGAGTGTATATCTTACTGTATGTATACACACCTGTTCCAAGTAGTGTTTGATTAAAATTGATTTTAAATGCCTATCAGGTATAACTAGCATGTACCAGTATATATGAAGAGTTCCTAAAATAACTTGCTGAAGGATAAGTTATCATTGAAAATGTTTTTAAAATGAGATAAACAAGGATTTTAGGTACCTTTAGGAAAGGTATGTCACTTTCTTTGGGACTATCCCTCTGTCACGTCCTTAACCACATTCTGACTGAAGTAATTAATAGTGAAACGTTAACATCAATTAAACCACTCAAAACAAAAATTAAACAGAAACAAAAACTGGTCAGGAGTTTTACCAGAACATGTAATTTCACTTGATCTTTGTGTGAAACTTCCTAAAAAATTTATCTGTAAAGGTGTGTTAAAATGACTTACAAAAAGTTTGTGTTTTCTATAAAAGTTTGATAATGTACCACGAAAAAAAATGAAATCTGATGATGCACCTCAATATGCCAGGAAAATAAATGACATTTTTCAGATTATATTTTATAATGAATTGCAGACACATTCTGGATAATATGTTACTTACGTAATGCTGTCAAGTTAGTGGATACAGATGATAAATCAGGGTGTAACATTGTCGGACATGTAGGATGAAGGCAGGTTCCCTGTGGGTCCTGATGCTGATAAACATTCCTCATCCATTTCAGAAAGTACATTGAAAGCAAAACAAAATCATTAATTAAGCATTGATGGCATTATCTTGAGCTTTATCAAGATTTTGTTTTTCTTCTGTTTTCTTTCGTTTTGTTTTTTTGTTTCACATATTGAAACTATTAGCTCAATATGAAACTGATATTATGCAATTTAATGATCTTGAAGCTGTGTAAATGAGAGGTCTGCAGACAGCATGAACTATCATAGATGTACAGATGATGGGAATCAGTTAGTTCCTGTAGAAATCTCATATTTCTTAGTATTGGTTTTTATTTAAGAAATCATACATCAATTTAAGATTTTCTATATAGAGATTTACCAGTAGCTTGTTGTTGGATTATCACACACCTGTATCAATTTCAAAGTCCAGTAAGGTCAGTCTAGGACACAGGTGTATCAGACATCAGGCCACTCTCTCAGGTGTAGACATGCTCCTGAACCAGGTACGCGTAAGTCAATATTTATACAAACATCATCAATGAATTAAAAGATAAAGCAAAAAAAGTAGAATATAAAAATTCAAAAATAGTTGAAATTAGATATTTAAAAGAAAAAAAATCTTAAGTGAATTCCATAATATCTTTTAGTTCTATCTATTTTAATTTTACAGTACTTCATTATTATTATATTCAACAATATCAGTTTCATATATTTTTAGTTGATTTTTGATTGATTTTTTTCCCTTGAAATAAGTCTACCAGGTAGATGAAAAAAAATCAAAATTAATGAATTATTTCTTACTTTTTGGAAAATTTTACTTACAGAGGAATCTGAAATCATAAAATAATCCTGAAATAATTTTGTATTGTCACCATTATTTTTAAGAAAGGGATCTGTTGTTTTACTGATAATCAACTGCTCAGGTATCAAAATAAAAAGTGTAGTTAAAACAAACAACTTTTATCACCTGGCCAAACAAGAGAAGTCCTAACTCCCCCTTGATCAAAGATCAAAGTTGGATAGGTATAACAGGTGTTAAGTTTATATCTGTAATCAGCACTTTTGTATTTATATCCAGGTAATTCCCCCTCCCCTGGTTTCTCTGCTCTCTCTCCATAACAAAAGTTGATCCTCCCTAATTTCTCTGGCTTCATCCCCTTTATCTGCTCATCTGTAATCTCTTACCAGAAAAAGGACAGGTATTACCTGTGTTATCTACAGGTAATCCTTGACGATCTGTTTCCTTTCCGCTCACCTAGACAGATAACACCCTACAAGATCAATGTGATTTGACCAGTGCTTTAGTAGATTGATTATAAAGATGATAGTGAGTTTGGATGAGGAGGTGATCTATGTGTTACCTGTATTTCTACCTGGCCTACAGGTGTTCTATTATGTCCTACTACATGCTTCACTGACCAGATGGCTTCATGTCCAATGCTATTGTCTGTGCTTATTACGCTTTTCTAAATCTGTTCTATACAAATGTTGGAACAATATGAGAAACGTAAAAACTGCACAATGACGAAAGTGACTGATTCATTATCTCATGCTATTCAATGATCTCGAGTTTGAACTTCGGGGAATAGGAGGGGGTGAATACATGCAAATTATTTTCTTAAATTAATAGATACAATATATAATCTTACATATGCAAGCTTTTTATATATATATTATATAAATATATATTTATTTTTTTTGGCAGAAGTCTTAGAAATTGCAAAAATAATTGGAAATGGTGCTTTCATTTACAGTATTACCATAATGAAAAGTTAAGATTAATAATTTGTAGACAGACTGTTTTGGAACTTCTAATATCTGGTAAGAATGAAGCATTAAAAATGAAATGATAAACAGATAGTGTGGTATTTGCCCTGACAGGGATTTCACAGGGTCATTTGTTAGAAATTGTTGGATATATTTGTAGACAAACACAATTGATTAAGATCTAAATGTGGATTTTGTCGTCGAAAAAACAGCCTTATCATGAACAGTGAATTTCCTCACTTATCCGGGGCTCAGTGGATTCGACTAATGAAGTCCAGGATTAATGATTCTGGGGGAAATTTGTTTGTCTCGAGTAGCTGCTTATCCTCACACAGGGAGAGGGAACTAACATGGAGAATTACCTAGAGTGGTGCTCAAGTGATTTTTAATATGAGGGGTCAGAAAAAAATTAGTATCCCTATCTCAATCTTCATAATTCAAAGAGAACTCTTTCCTCCTGCTGCGTTTTACATAAGTGTGCGGGGGTAGACTACTCTCATTGAGCCAGTGGCGTCGTTTTAGTATTTTATGTAGCAGGTATCCGTTGGGTTTGTTAATCAATATATTTAATCTCTCGAGGTTGAGTTTCGTCAGTCTGTTACATGTGTACATGATTTATCAAGAACAAATAAATCTACATATGGCTTAAATGATTAAAAATAGATATTCTTTAATACCTGTTAAAAATAAATATATCATGTGGTAAAAAAGATCAATGTTTTATAAATGTCTCTCACTTAATAATATCATAAAAAACAAAGTCTGTTAGCTATATCATTTTAGGTTTTTAGAAATTAAATATTTCTTTAAAGAATTACTGAAGTGATGAATTTATAAAGAAAAGTCTTAAGGACAAAAACGAGAATATTTTCTAGAATGCTAAACATAAGATTTAAAGAAAAAGAAAATGTGTCCATGATGAACAAACTGCTCTCCTGATTTATGTAGCTGAGAAGAGAGAAAGGCTGGCATTCCCTGATAAAATCAATATCTGTTGCTAGTATCTGACCAATCAGAGCCAAGCTTTCAGGATGAATTGACCAATCAGCAGGGTGCCAGCCACAGCAGCCAGCCTCAGTTGGTCCAGTGCTGACCAGTATCACACATCCTCATTTTTACTGATTGACAGGTTAAAGATCCTCCCCTCATAAATATTCATGAGTGTTGTTTTAGTTTCTCAATATTTTCCATTTAAATTTCTTTCTTTGTAATTAAAACAAAAGAAAATATTTCTTCCTGTTTTTGAGAAGTGTGTGAATTTGAAGTAAATGAAATTTAAAGAATTTGTTTAGGATTTCATATGTTTAACAATAGAAGAGTTACATTCTGATTATTAGATAATGACTCATTAATGTTATCAATACGGTTGTTATTGTTTGTGTGGGAAATCGTGGCTAACTGTGTGTGTGATCCCCCTCTGTCATCCTACCCTGGGTAGTGGAGCATCACCTAGGCCTAATCTCTCCCAGGTAAAGACCAGGTAAATCGATAGGTGTGACTGAGGGGGCTGGCTCTAGGTGACTTTATCAGTACTCTAGTGAAAACAATTGGTGTAGAGTCATTTACACACATTGTAACCAAGTCCTTCGAGGAGGAAAGGTGTGCGCTTTAATTTACAACTGTCAGGCCAACAGCCATGTGCTACTGGAACCGTTAGATACTGTGTTACCGACTCCCACTAACTGGAGAGCTTATATTGTTTATAAAAAACTTGGCAATATTTTGAATTTCACTCAAGAAAATCACCATGTTGCTGAGGCTACCCGGATATGGCAGTAAGTAAATCAAATTCTCTTAATTTTATAAGTAATTTAATACTATTTACAGAGTCAAACTTTCACATTTAATTATGATGTAAGATTACATAAGGATTTTTCATGTTCAATTTAAAAATGATGATGATGAAGAATTGTTTACTAATTAGCATATTATTGTTGTATCATTATTGTAAATTGTTTACTAATTAGCCTGTATATTTATTTATCATGCTTATTTTTTTTTGTTAAAGTGGCTCTATCATTGTCACCCCATCAAAAATGATTTACACTTGGTGTATCATGATGTACCGAACCTTTGTATATGATGGTATTCACCCGAGCATGTAAAAGTTTATTAATCTGAGATTACAGTGAAGTATGACGCTACTAAAATATGTATTGTTACTTTTAAAAGCAATTATATCATAAGTGTTTCTACATATCAAACTTTTTTAAAATAGGAAAATTTCATTCAAGCTTGACAGTGAAAGAAAATAAAGATGACAAGAATGGATACGTTTAAGTATTTCGGCTTTATTGCTACAGTGTGTATGATCTTTTCTTATAAAATCCTTTTCAAATTAGATAATTGTCACCATGGACAAGTCCCAGCAATGATCTGTTTTTAGGTATCTTGAATATGTGTCCTAACTCATAACGATGATATTGTGTGACGGGGATGATTAACACTCATGTGATTAATTCAATGTTTATTTTTATTTTTTTCTGCAACATCAGTAAAGACTGTTGCGGAGAAATCTTTATTTATTTGATACACAACTTTTTACTGTCTAATTATACCACAAGCATTAATTCAAACATTACCATATTTTCATTCCATCAGCGTTTGTGAAAAAATGTGCCTACGGATGGATGATAACGATTAATAGCCACTTAATTCTAAGTAGAAGCAGGGAAAGATTATTACTACACACCTGACTGAACAAAATTTCTCCCGCTATACGTTCTAAATAGATCTATGATACATTTCATATAAATGTGTATATATACCTTCATTTTTCTGAGATTTTTGAAGATACCAAAGTGATATTTATTGGTATTTAATATTTAACATGATTTGACAGGAAAACTTTCTTTATTAGATCTACTTTCAAACATAAGACATGATGAAATGTAGCTAATTTAATTGTCATATACACCTGTAAAAACTCATTGCAACTCACAGGAATAAATGATGTTCAAAGATGTTTGAAGTAGACCTATGATACCCCTCTGAAAGGAAGGAAGGTTATTTTCAATTTTAATGATTATTACTTTGTATCGCTTCGATTGAAAGCAATCTACCAAAAATATATGTCAGTGCATGTCGAGAAAAAGAACATAAAATATACATACTAGGTATCGTTAAAGTTTATTAAGTAAAATGAGTTATTAAGTTCGAACACTTAGTGTGGTGATCAGAAATTGAATTTGAAAGTCATTTTAAAGATTTTCGTAGAATCTGGTACAGGGAGTGTAAATTGATCAGTTATGAAGTACTGGGATGGTATAGAGAGGCGAAGGACTGTCACAAAAGGTAAAACATGTCTGCATACTCATCACTTGTCACCTTGAGGTTAGAATTTATTTTTGTTTTTGAATTTGAAAAAAAAACAGCAAAAACAAAACAAAACAAAAAAGAATTGATTCAGAATTCAGGTTTGGTATTCTGATGAAAAGCATTGTTTACTGTTTTAATTATGTTACCTGTAAATTACATTACCTATGAATTAATTATACCCTCTATGGCTGACTCATTTATCTCGGTACTTCTCTTGACCACAAGATCCGGAGAATGACTGTTACAGTGTTGTATTCCATATCTGTATCACCAACATATTTGTTTTCCATTGTTGGGACGTAACCACAAAGTAATTGTTGATGGCCACAAACGATAGGATGATGGACTCAGAACACAATCTCGTGGATTATCTCAATGAAATTATTTCTCATCTTTATAACGGATTAGCTGGTGGACATCTTTATCTATTACAAGGGCTGCTCTATTGATTATCATTAAAATGAAGAAAAAAAAGAATCTTTTAAAAATGAAAGTCTGTTATAAAAAGATATGAAAATAAGATATGTAGATGAATTAATTAAGTTTTTATTTAATTGTTTAATATGTGTGTGTTGTTAAGAATTTCAATATAACTCCTGTCTGAGGATTGGTAGTATAAATCTAAACAAACTTTTAATTGAAATGTAATGTGAAGTAATATTTGTTTTCTGGGTATATTTCCATCTGTTACAAGCATGTCAATGACCATCGCTAATTGTAGGCCAATCTGTGACACAAAGCCTGATATGGTGCCGGTTGATGATACAAACTCAGGGTTACTATAGATTTTTGCTCGTTTCTACATCTTTTTCCAAATGGTAGTCATTTGTTCCTCTTTAATTTTCTTTTTAATGTGATAAGAAAAGTTGATATGAAATTGACTTTTAATTTAGTTTCCTATGTATGTTGTGTGTGTAGTATAGCTATTATCTCGGGGCTAAACTGTTTGCTCCGTTAAATACTCACCCGTTGTTGTAACAATAGGCCAAATGTACCAGCCAACATTGATGAATTACTTTCAAAAATCTGTTGCCAATATCTGATGATTTTTTTTTTGTGTTCACTTAATTTGGTGCTAAATCCATCGTTTCATGTCTGAAGTTTTTGTACAGTTAAATATAGTAATTACTAGGGTGTGTACAATCTTATTACCAATTGATTTATCATTTACTTAGGCCTCAAATGTGATTTCCAGAAGAAATTCTTCCATCAAGTAATAGAATTTTAAGCCTTATGACTTTATACTGTGCTTTGCTCACTGAATACACACTCATTGGATGTTAGGAAGATTTAAAACAAAACAAAGAAATGTATAATATCTTATAGAATAGTTTATAGATAAATATATATAATATCTTAAAGAATAGTTAAATTACATATAATATCCTGTAAAATAGTTAAATTACATATAATATCTTATAAAATAGTTAAATTACATATAATATCCTATAAAATAGTTAAATTACATATAATATCCTATAAAATAGTTAAATTACATATAATATCTTATAAAATAGTTAAATTACATATAATATCCTATAAAATAGTTAAATTACATATAATATCTTATAAAATAGTTAAATTACATATTATATCTTATAAAATAGTTAAATTACATATAATATCTTATAAAAACAGTCTATAGATAAATTATGAGTTGGAAGAAACGTACAATGATTGGTAGATGAAGTACACTTACAGTTTATTCTACTTTGGAATTGTAAAAGGTTTTAATTAACCCTGAAGATTATGTTGTGGCCAGAATCAGAGTAGATATCACATTGACATCTCTATCAACACCTCATTGAAAGAAACAGGAGGATGAAACAAATCAAATAGAAAAATTGAAATAAAAACATCATTTTTATCATAAATATTATTGCTACATCCTATTGGCTTTTCCCTCAGCATGGTGTGGGGCTGTTATCTGCCTCCACATCACCGTGGCATTTGTGCTTCCTGTTCACCCACTGAAGGCCGCCTGCGAGCTTTTGTCAGTCCGCAATCTTGCGGAGCAGGCAAGCCGCGTGCTAGCCCCATGGAGGCTCCACACAGACCTGGTAGGATATGTAGTAATCTTACGGAGCCACACGTATCAACTGTTAAGTCATCGGTCTTAGTCTTCTGACCTCTTCACTGTAACTAGTGACAATTTATGAAAACTGAATGTAAAGCTTAGATTTGAAACAGAATTTACATTTACTAGTTTTCCAGTACAATTTTCAACCTCGTTTTGAAGTGTTTATATCGGTCTGCATTTAGAACTTGAGAGTTTTGTAAAGTAGTTAAAGATATAAGTATACAAAATCTGATAGTTACCGATTATAATAGAACTCTGATTAATTTCCATAAAACTTTAGGAGTATGTCAGTCGGATTGTAAAAATTCACATGATCATAGTGAGTGCACTTTTACCGTACATGTTAGGCTCACTGTGAATAGTTTCAATGAATAATTTAATGACTTTTTTATTGTATTCTATAAAAAAGATTCTTGGAACATTTGACTAACTACAGCTTATGAATTTGCAAATAAGACGGGAAAAATAACAGTGCAGATGTAACACGATATTATTTCATTCAATTCATTCAGGTTTTCCGCTTTCCACATTATACATGAGAACTTTATAGTATCAGATTTTTGTGATAAAGATATTTCATGTCCGCTTTAGGAATCAGGATTTCAGAAATTATCATTTTGTTGTGAAAGATTATGTAAATTAGGTGGAAAAAACATGTCAATATTTGTTGTTCAAACTTGACAAACAAATCACAGGGTAGGTGTTGTTTTAAAACAAAACAACTCATGTGGTCTCGCCTGGAGGTGTCATTGCCCTTGGTAACAGAGGATTTGTGGCCATCAAGGATTATTGGCCCTTAGCCCTGTAACAACTTGAACAGAAGTCCGCAGGATTCCCAGGGAAACTAGCGTTCTTTGGACCTCTCCCTAGGAGGCGCAAAAGATAGTGAATGAAAAATCGTGCTTTTGCTGATAAATGCCAAGTACTACCCTCTTGACTGGTGCAATTTTTCTCCTTTCTGATTTGATACTGTCAGGTGAAGATGTGGTAGAAAGTCCAAAGGATACCACGTCCCGGGAAGGTGGCGTTGTCCATAGCGATAAGATATATGTACCTGTACTTAAATATTTCGGTGTTGCAAGCCTATATTTGCTTGTTTGTTTGAAAGTGTTTGCTTATGAAGATAGCTGGCTACTTTTCTGCTCGGCAGGAATCATAGCAGATAGGCACCGTGTGCATCAAACAGAAAAATCCCACTCTTTTCATCTTCTCTTCTCCCACTTCAAAGTTCCAACAGATCAGCTAGACTTATCTTTATTGTAAGGCTTGCTGTACATCCTGGAGAATAGCACTTACCTACTCATAGATCTCACAAAGTGATAGTATTTTTTTTTCTTTGAAAGTTAGGGGTCTTGTTTTCTTATTCTCATTCCCTCTGAACGTAAAGCTTCATAGAGGATTATTCCAAGGATTTTCAAATTTGTACAAATTTATCCATTCATTTAAAAACCTATTAGTATGGCCTGAAAGACTTGCTGCTGAGACATCTATTCCATTCATAATGTTCATCCAGGCTACAGATGTACACAAAAGATTGACAGATACACCCTAATCTTGTTCAAATCACGGAAACGTTTTATTAGCAGAAATGGAAACAAGTCTATCAAATAGTCATAAAAACTGGTCTAAGAATGGTTCAAAAATACAAGTTTATAGTTTTTCTAAACAGTTTTCATTTAAACTATAGACTTTTAACATGTTTCAAATTTCAAATAAAACATTTTACTTGTGTTCAATATAACCTACAACGTTAACTTTCTCACATCAAATTTCAAAATATTTTTTTTTCTTTTTCTATTAATAAACATTGATGTTGCTGCTACAGATACAAAGTAATTTTGTCATCTCGTTGACAAAATCAGTTAGGTCTATCGTAGAAATTTCAGAATTAGTTGCTAACCCTGTGGGATGACGTAGGGATGTAAATAAAGCTCAGAAAATCTACCTATTTGATGAAAGTGTTTCTTCTATCCTACTGCGATCCCACTGCATGTGAAAACATGGTAACAACCATACACAGGTATGTCACCACTTGAAATTAATATCAACATAAAATGTAATTGTTTTTAAGCAGCTGATGGAGAAACTGATGTTTCCTTGATTATAGAATATTTTTATTTAATTGCATTTTTACGCTTTCAGACATGGAGGAAGGATGGGATGCAAGCAACCTAAAGGAGGATGAGTTTGAGGAATTCTGCGTCTACATTGTCCACGATCGTGCATGTGAACGTGTCTGTCAGAATCGAGCCCAGGCCTCCCTTCCCCGCAACCTCACTCTAAAACCATCACAGAGCCAGTCCAATAATGTAAGCATATTTTGATATTGTCTGTTAATTAATTATGTTGATAACTTGTCTAAACTGATCATCTGTCAAAATCTGTGAAAAAAATGTTTTCTATTAAGGTGTATGCATGCATTTTCTGTTGTAATTATCTCCCTTTGAAATTAAATAGGTGGTCAGTTTAGAAAAAAATAATTTATCACTATACAGGATTCTGTGATATTTGTAAATTTGACTGAAATTGATCTCAACTGATTAAAAAAATGTTTGCTTGAGTTTGAGCATTTAGAATGATAATATGATGAATTAGTTGGTCCTCCATCTTGTGTTTCTGTAACCTTTAAACTATTGAAGATCCAACGAGTCATAACATCCATTAGATATGAAAGATTATGACTGCAGTGTTACTTGTAAGATTGGGAAGAAAATAAAGCTGAAGTCTGCTTTGGAAACTTATTTGTAGACTTACAAAAAAATTCTTTCTACCAATGGATGTTTAATTTGGTTTAGATATTGTCTTTACAGAAAAAGAAATAATTTCAATTTTCTTGCTTTCTATTCATGTTGTTTTGAATGACTGTATCAACTTTGAATGACGGTATCAACTTCGCAGGAAGTAGAATTATATTCACTTACAATATAAGCTGACAGAAATGAGAATTTTTAGATAAAAACCATTTAAAAAGGCATTTTTTTATCCTGTTAATTCCTAGACATTATTATATATGATCCTGTCAAAACACCAAGATGTTAAGACGAGATAGGGATTAGGAATCGTGATTCTGATAGTGTATACTCCACACTGCTCCATGGAGAGTGCTAATGATGCTTGAGGCCTTGTTTTTTTCTTGCACAAAAATCTTGAAGTGGCAATTTTGATTTTCACTTGGTTTCTTTGTATGGTATAATTTACAGGAAAGAGACCGGAGTGTCAAAGTGATCTATCTCCTGGTGAAATGTTTTAAATGTGATCGGATGAAAAGTGCATTTTAAAAACCTGTAACACACTGAATAGCTTCGGCTCTATTACAAAATACCGACATAAACTTATGTAGTATTAATCGGTGTTAATGAACGATATTCAACTTTTACAACTCAAAAATATCAAATTATCATTTAATTGACTTTTTTTTTCTTTTCTGTAATATTGGAATGATAAGGAGAGCGTTAGTCATTATTTGTAATTAGAAAAATTTATTTTTTTCATCTCATGGAACTTGATATTACAGTTGATGTGGTAATGTTTAGCTTGTGTCTCACAACACTTGGTCAGCATTACAATCAGACAAAACTCTGGCTAGTGTGTTACAAACATCAAATTTCACTTTGGTGAAAAGATTTTTAATTTTAAGACAAATACTTCAATCTATCCTGTCAAATCTATTAGTTTCTATATTGACATTAATGTACTTTCGCTTTAGTTTTTTTTTTTTTTTTTTTAAATGAGCTAACTATTGCCCTGGACTCTCATTTTAATATGTATTGAACACTTAATTAAAAAGTGTTCTCCTTCTCCAGTTTTCTAAATCAGGACAAGGACATGGGCGTAATTTCTAACCATTTAGCCTTTCAACGCCGCCTTTCCTTTCCCTTTAAAGATATCGGAACATTTTCAAAAGAAATCATTATTTGGTTCATTTTACGCAACACCACACCACTACAAGTAGCTTTAGATATCTGTGTAATTATCACAGTACTAAACTGACTCTTCTCATAAATGTAGACATTTTTCCTAAAAGGTGAAATTATGTGTTTTTCATGCTTGTTTTCTTTCTATTATTGGATGAATTCAAGATAAATACCTGTAATGATGTCTAACAATTTAACCAATGTAGGGTACTTTCATTTTGAGAGTAGCTGAGTGTCGAGTTCACAAAGCGGGGTCATTGTATTTGTCATGGTCAAGTCCCCTGCAGGGGTAATTTAGGGATTTAGACAGAATATATCTGTCTTACTTTCATTGTCATCCAGCCCTTGACTTTACCGATTCGTATCGGGTAACGTTTAATTCTGTTTTATTGGTGGAAAAAAAATAATTGTCCTATCGTGAAAATGAACTTGTTGAAATTTTCCTTTTTTGTAAAGAGTCGAATGCAGGTTGGTGAATTCGAACATGAACTAAAACGACTCCAGTTTGATTTTGATGGGTGGGGTCACAGGCGATTGAAACCAAAATCTTGTGAGAAACTGTGTTAGTAGCAGGTGCTACATCTATACTGTGACCTGAGATTAAATTTAGTCGGAAAGCACTTAATTATCCAACAAATCATGGAAAAATAGCTTTAGAACATGTCTTGATACGTTTTCTCTAAGAATCATCTGTTCGCTTTGATAGGAATGGTCAAAGGTGTCCTTCACAAATAACCTTTTTCAGACGTTGAATTTGTTTCATTTTTGGAAAATAAAGGAGTTTTTGAGTAATACATGTCATCTGATGAATTATATAACAAATGTTTTTTACTTTCCATGGTGGCTTCGCCAGGAGTATCGATTCACAAGGATAGGAAATAATTTCTTCTAAGGAAAATATGAAATGGAAACCGCCTAAATGATTGTACTTTACTTTTTTAGTTTCAATGTTAATATCAGGTAGAGCGCTCTACATCCTTATAATTTAAATATTAATAATGAAGTTAAAAGAAGAAATTAACAGAGTTTATTTGAAAATGGGTTTAAGTAACTAAACATGTACTTACTAGATATATGCAGGTTTACAACATCAACAACCCTAAAATTTGACTTGAACGAGGAAGGTATATGTTAATCATTTTACACATTAAAGTGATTTGATAATTAGCTTTTTTATGTTACTGGTTGTGACAAATGTCAATACATTTCTGATGTCCTTCAAAAACATTTTAAAATACTTTGTCACAGTTTTGATTACAAATATTACATATGTATTTTAAAACTAGAAACTGTCACCTAAAAAAATCAGATAACAAGTAAATAGATTTAGTGGGTTTTCAAGTCTGATCTTGAAGTTTCACTCAACTTTTTAACATGTATTTATGTATGTAATCATAAAAAGCCATCAACATTATGCCCGAACTTAATCAGCATGAAAACGTCAAAATACTTCTGCCAGAGGAATTTTCATTAAACCCAAGCAATAAAATGATTTTTTTATCGTAAATAGTTTGTTAATGGAAATAAACGCCAGCTACCGTTTCAGCTTTAAGACAGATTTCACTGAATTGTCAATATGCAAATTAGGAACCATCGCGAAGGTAACAATGTGTTCATGTTCAACAATGGACGACATTTGATTATTTTATTTAGTTATCTTATTCCAGTGACGTTTACTATTGTAATAGAGACAATAATGAGTGTAATGAAATTCTCTGTATAAACAGTAAATTAACACCCAAGATTTAGAATTACAAATGAAATACAGTTATACACGTCCGAACCTTTCGCCAAGTAGACTTGCTGGTTCCATTGTCCTAGATATAACGGTCCAAGATTTGGGAGATTTTTTACTGTAACAGATTTGTTTAAATCTCACTGGAATAGACTTGTACATCTCAGCGATGGTAATAAAAGTTACAATTTAAATATTTCTGTCTCTACAGGTTGTAAAACAAACCTTTTGTTAAAGTAAATGTCAAATGGCTGTTCCACATGCTCCGTGTATATTCCAGACTGATCCAGTCTATAGTGTCAAACTCAGAAACCATGGTAATGAACTGATTGACAGTTGCTTACTGGGGGAGACATCAGTAATTGGCTCCCAGCTGAGGCAAAATTTGTTGTGTTAGGTTCTGGTTTTAAATACTACAGTAAGAATATATCCAATGCTATGTCATTGTCATTTCTCTTATGTCCTTTTAATTTCACAACTTCATATATTTTTTTACTCAAAATGGATTATTAATGTTTAAGTTATTCAAGCAAATAGAATTTCTTTCATCTTTGTATATGACAATATTTTCTCTTTTGAAGAATTACCTATATATATAGTTATAAACCCATGAGTTCCCATCAAGAAGGGCAGACCAATTTATTATTTTAGTAATATAATATTTTATTTCTACCAACAGGCTCGCTAGCCTGTCCTGTCTATAAGTTTCTCCAGTATTATTTCACCGATAAACACCAGATTGTCGGGAGATTTGTATATAATGTAGCCAGCTTATTAGCGATTGGTTGTGATAAGCATGAAGTTCAAACTCTAATCTTATCTGATTTCTAATCATTTTCTCATCCTGTTCATCATTCATACTTTCTTTATCAAACGGTTTTGGAGCAGTAAATTGATACTCTCGAACCTGTTTGTATCAGAGTAAATGAGATAAATTTTCACTAGTCCATTCACATTTACATTAATTGATAAGTGCTAGGGTGTAAATTGGCCTGAAAAATAGTTTAAATAAATTTGACTTTAAAAGCAATTCACAATAACATGTAGAGAAATAGAGAAGATTTATACAATATGTACATTAAAGCCCTATATAGCTCTCACATAAAAAGTTTGTTCATGGATCAAAAAGTACATGTTATATTTTTTTTTTTATTTTTTTTTACTTTTATTAGATTAGATTTACTCAGAATAACACAAAATCAAAGTGAAACTGTTCCATTTTGAATTTGTTATTTATAAGACTTTTAACACTTACCTGGTACATACTTTTTTTGATCCCAAAAAGTGGGCCATAATCACTGAAAGTTAAGAAAGAAAGATATAAAAAAGAAAACTCTATAAAATCTGTTGGCCATGAAATACTTCATTTCTAAAGCTAAAATACCAGGTCTTACTTTCAATGTTGTTTGTGTGGTACTTGTGAAGGTTCTGACCAGTATAGAGGCCTTGATCTGTTTGGAGTGGAGACACTTTCCATGGTGCATTAGGCAGCTGTTTCGACACGGACACCAAGTTGAGATCTCTTAACAGCAGATTCAAGGACGATATGATTTGGTTGTTTAATAGTGATTATAGGAATAACTTTCTCTGTAGACTGACAAGTGGTTCTCTTTGTAATGAATCTGACAGCCAATGAAAGGTCTTTATTAGTAAAGTGGCTTCTCACTCTTTCTGATCGAGTCAAAAACGCAGCTTGGACTTATTGACACCATCCTATATAAAACCAGTACAAAGATACTTAATAATGACAAGCTGTATTTGTCCTGTTTTCCTGGGGTCTGTGACAATACCTGTGATATCAAATCTCCTTCATGGGTAATTTTCTTCATGTTATACTTTGTGGATAATGACAATTAATCACATTGATTTTGACATAATTTGATTTATCAAATTTAGTGGAGTTATCTGCCCTTATTTTTATGTTAATTTATTGTAAATGCTTCAGCTGTATTGATTGGATGACCACTATGTCTCAGGCCTAAAAGATTTGATATCTGATCGATATGTTCTGATGATCATAGATGATGTTGCTTCACATTACTTGAAGCTTTATTTAACTCTAAAACAAGAGTTGTCTTTTCCTGAAATTGTTTATAATTACCTAGGAGATATTACAGCAATAGATAGTCTATTTTTACTCTAGGTACTGAGAACTGAATTTATATCAGCTTTATTCTGGATATTTTTTATCTCGAACTGACCCACTAAAACTTACCCACAGTTCCGAAGTACAAGAGCAGAGAGTATGTAGGGAGACTTTTGTTAATAAGATAATCTGTGAGTTATCTGGCTAGCCATCACCTGGACAGGTGTTATCTCCACAGTAGTGTGAGAGAAATGACAGAATTCCTACCTGTTAGAACAATCACCTGGACCCTAACACAACAATGAGATAATTAAAATCCATTTCTAGTTTGATTGTGTCAGATTTTATCTCGAAAGTGATAGTACGATCCAGAATATGATTGGCAGTGATCTGATTGTTTACCGTCCATACACCACAAAGTTTGCATATATACATGTCCCGCTGACAAACGAAAAGTTGTTTTATTAGGAAATATGATTCATTTTGTTATGATTATGTGGAATACCTGGGAGGGTCACACACACTCAGCTGGACACGGAATGATTGTCAAACATTGCTTTGTTTAATTAGCTCGGCAAGTGTTAACTTCCTTACTCAACACTGCCATTGTTTTGGTTTGACCAACAGAAAATTGAAAGTTTGCATACCTTATCTGTATTAATCGAGATTGTTGTCACAAAGTTGTGTAATATTCATAAGACTTAAGATACATTGGGATTTAGAATTTGATTACGCTCTCACTTAATGGTAGTAAGGTGTATTATATAAATATAGACAGCTATACGGGAATATTATTAGCCACAGATAGGTAGCTATATATATA